>NW_024096467.1:4430000-4647500 GCF_016545835.1 Crotalus tigris
TTAAATTTTCTGATATTTTTAGTATTTTAGAAATTATTCTTTTAGCTGCCACATTTTTGATTTTGTTCAAATGCAGAATAAAAATAAGTTGGATAAAATTAGTGGAACTTATGTTTTTGAGATGCCCACTTGATTGATTGGGTTCTCCAAATCAAAACTGGAAGTTTTTAAGAAAAAACAGGACAGCCATTTGTCAGAAATGGTATAGGGTTTCTTGCCTGAGCAGGGGGTTGGATAGATGACCTCCAAGGTCCCTTCCAACATCATTATTTATTTATTTATTTATTAATTATTATCGATCATCGCACAGTCAGCCAGATGTTCAGACTGGATTTGGCATTTTGTCTACCTATCGAGTCCTTACCCAGGACCTGGGATAGGCAGATGTGGATGTTTTATTATTATTATTATTATAAAAGGAAATAAGATCTGTCTTGGAAATAAAATGAATCAGGCATTAAAGTACTATAATACATAATAAAATATATAGATCAGTGATTTTCAACCTTTTTAATGCCGCGACCCCCCCCCCAACCGGTCGTAAGTCGAGGACTACTCAACCGGTCATAAGTCGAGGACTACTCAACTGGTGCAGCACCGTTTGCAGAATGGGACTTTTGGCGGGCTCAGCAGGGCAGAGACAGCCTGGACAATTCCTATTGGCTTTTGAAAGCCAATAGAATTAGACTCTATTCAAGAGAGTCTATTCTATTGGCTTTCAAAAGCCAATAGAATAAAAGGGAGTAGCACAGCTAAGGAAAAGGGGGAAAAAATGGCGGACTGCGTTGTTTGGCGACCCCCGTGAAATGGCCGTTCGACCCCAAATGGGATCCTGACCCACAGGTTGAGAACCACTGATATAGATGGACAGTTTGGTCTAGTAGTTAAGGTTAGAAACTGGGGGATTGTGAGTTCTAGTCCTGCCTTAGCCATGAAAACCAGGTGAGTGATCTTGGGCCAGTCACATTTCCCAAGTTGTGGGAAAAATAGGAGAAAATAGGAATATTACAGATGTTTTCTGCCTTGAATTGTTTATTAAAAAATAAGGTGAGGTATAAATTACATTAAAAATGTGAGGTGTATAGGGAAGGAAGGAAGGAAGGAAATTATTTAAAATACTTGCTTTTTTTGTCCACAAGTATAGATAGATCATACTGTGTTACCTATGGTATATCTTAGGTTGCAATGGTAAATGAATGTCACATATATGCTCCATTGAGCTCTGAAGTTTTCTGAGCACATTTAAAACAAAAAAACCCTGTCTTTTAGACCAGACCGCATCATGTCAGAAATCAGTCCATGCAAACCAGCGAAGCCTCATCCACGGGATGCAGGCAGCACACAAAACCACATCCCTTCCGATCTGCAGAAAAGCCTCTTTCCACAGAACCAGTTCCTGGTGCCCAAAAGGTTGGGGGCCATAGACGTTGTGATAAACGATATGGAGGTATCAGAGAACCCATCTCCAGGTTCAAGACGAACCTGGTGTCAAGCTGAATTACAAACAGAGCTTAGATACATGTTCTACTTCAGCAGTGCAAGTCACATCTGTCCTTCCTCTGGTGACGCATGGCTTATCTCTCTCCTATTCTAGCATAAGGGAATCTTGATTTCTTGACTATGTGTGGTTTGTATCCTTCTAGAAAAAAACCAAAAGCTTTGTTTTCTCAAATTACTTGTACACCATTTCCACATGGTGGCAGCAGAGGCTTAAAACCTGATTCTCCCCCCCCCCCTCCATTTGCCAAATAAACAGTAGAAAGTGTCTATACTGTGGTCAATACCAGAATAATGTGTCAGATGTAGTGTAAAAATTGTCTACTATGGAAAGGTAGGCTTGTGAATTTTGGGGAGTTAAGTCCTGGGTTTTTGAACGTGGATTTGAAATTTAAGATGGCTTTTTTTTTTTTTTTTTTACCCTTGAAGCTAATAGTTGGGACTTTTTCTTGCCAGGAAAATCTTATTTATGCCACTGATCCTGATTCTATTGAAGTAAACACGAAAGATGTGGATAGTACATTGAGTAGAGCATCACGGGCCATAAAGAAAACCTCGAAGAAGGTAAGAGGCTTAGCTTGAAAAGGATTTGACTCCTTGAATTCTAAACTGAGGACACAATTTCATTTCCCAGTGAAATTATATATATATATATATATATATATATATATATATATATATATATATATATAAAATTTTAAATACTTTGCTGCCTTATTTTGGCTTTCATACAAAACCCCATCATCTTACTGCCTTAATCTGATGTCAGGGTCTTGGTTGCTTAAGAAAACCCTCTCCCGCAAAATCCATATACTCTTAAAATAAAGCTATTTAAATCCCTGTTAGGCCTTTTTTAAAAAAATAAAAAAAGCAGTTAAAATCATCCTCGGCAAGACTCACAAGGCCTGAATTTTTGATCCCAACTATGATAAAATACAGATCTTTAGTATTTTCCAAGTACATTTTTTTTTAAACGCGCTGGTACATATCCTGCGTTTCTGAAGAGATTGTGAAGCCATGCCACTCTTAATTTACTTCCTATAGGAAAATGATGCCACATACAGTAGGAGAGAAATTGAACAAATGGCCTGTAGAAAGGGGTGGGGCAGAGGAGAGAAAGGTTGCAAAGACTGATAAGGAAGGAACAGCTTTGAACTGAATGGCTTGGCCTGGAAAAAAAAAAGTTTCTTTTAGAGCTTTTCATCTGCAGTGCTTTCTGTAGGGATGGAGGGGGGGGGTTCCTCCCTGCCAACTTCTTCAGCAGAGAGGTATTTACCCCCCCCCCCCAAAAATTCTTTTTCCCTTATTATTTCCTCTTTTAGTGGGGAAATGACTTCCAGGGAATGCTGTGTGAGACAATGAATACAAGTAATCCTTGACTTACAATAGTTCATTTAGTGACTGTTGCAGTGTCCCGGGGTCATATGATCATCTTTTGCAACGTTCTAAGAAGCAAAATGAATAGGGAGGCCACATTCACTTAACAACTGTGGCAAGAAAGGTCGTAAAATGGGGAAAAATTCACTTAACCGCCTTGCTTAGCAACAGAAATTTTGGGCTCAATTGTGACTGTCAGGCGAGGATTACCTGTACTGATGTTTTGCTAGCCTGGCTAACGTTAGAACATTCTCACCAACCATTGCCTGGATATAATTTCACCAGCTGGGGAGCTGTGAAACTCTACACCCTGTGTTTCCCTATTTATTAGAGTTCTCTTGTCATTCTGAGAAGAGTAAAATAAATTAATAGTAACAAAGCTCACAGCCAAACCTAATTCAAGCAGGCTGTTGAAGGATTGAAGCTGAAGGAGGCTCGGTCCTGCCTCAAGTTTGCACAAGGAAAGTGAAATATAAATCGGTAAAACAAATCAATACTGTAAAAAACTAACCAGTCCGGTAAATCATTTGAAAGTCTATGACAGAGCTGCACGACTGCTTTAAGAAAAGGAAATTTGAAGTTGCAGTGTATATAACCTGAAATGAGATTGCAACATTCTGTGAATCATAGTGTACTTGCAAGTCAGCACACTCTTTTTGGAAGATTTAGAACCAGTTTAAGTATCGGGCACAACTTCTTTGTTTTACCCATCCCTTTTTCCATGTCAACATTTTGCAGGTTACCCGAGCGTTCTCTTTTTCCAAGACCCCAAAGAGAGCGCTTCGAAGAGCTTTGATAGCCCACAACAGCGTAGACGGAAAGAATTTCTGCACCACTAGTGAAAGCTTTTTAGGGAGCCGCCTTGCCAGTACCTCATCTTTAGCGGTAAGTGACTTGCCTGGGGAAATCAGGGCTAATATGCAAGCAAAGGGGAAGGCTGAGTTCTGGGTTGTGCTTATTGGAATAATGGACTTGCTGATATCACATATTTTAATTTTCTGAAGTCGTGCCAGCTATCTGGTCAGTGTAGCCAGAAGATAGCAAAGAATAGAATCCTCAATAATAAAGAAATATTTTCTAATAGTATCCAGAAATAAAAAAGCACGATGGACATGCTGGAAGTTGATTTAATAGATGTCAAATGAGAGATTTGGAGAAAACAAAACAAATGTTTTCAGAGTATCTGAAAAAGTTTAAAAACAGTTGAATAACCATAAAGACCATCTCGTATGTAATGACATTGTTTGTGTAGCTGGAATTTAGAACTTTGACAAGATTGTTCAAATGATACCAGCATCCCATATAAACAGAGGCAATGAGTTTTGCCCTTCATCACTGGTCTGTGCAGACATGAATTTACACATGTGAATGCCCAGAGGACCACATGAAGAACCAGTTACAGGAAAAGCAATTTGCTAAAAATATTCAAACTATTAACTTCAACCAAGAATTTGGGGCGAAAACTTCATTAATAGATTTGTACTTTCTTTGGCCACCCAGCAGGGGGTTGGACTAGATGACCTCCAAGGTCCCTTCCAACTTTTTATTATTATTATTGTTTTTGTTGTTTTTGTCGTTGTTGTTATTATTATTATTAATGCAAAAGCCTGTGATGACTGACTTTCCTGTTCCCCTTTCCCCAACCAGACAAACTTTATATTTTTTGCACATTTGATCAGAACAAAATTATGTTAAAGGAGTTCTGTTAAACTTTAGCAGCTTAATTACTTCAGCAGTGCTTGAAAAGCAACAGATTCTCCTTTGCTCTTTGTCTTGATCAGATTTTGTTGTGTTCAAGGAAGAAAAAAATATTTTACTACTGGTCATTATTGTATTGTTACAGTCTTCTGTGTCCTATTTTAGCATAGAGGTAGTTCTCAACATACAATAGCAATTGGAATTGGAATTTCCATCGCTAGGCGATGTGGCTGTAAAATGTGGCCATATTATTTGCTGTGGTCCTGGTTGCTGTTAATCAAATCTCAACTATTAAGTGAGGCAACTTCCTGATGCTTCCCACAAATGGGGAAATTGGCAGGAAGTTGCATGGTTCAGACATATATCAGTGGCTGTGCCAAGTGGGAGAGGGAGTGAGGGGTTCACAAAAGGGACCGGTCAGAGAGGATGTGCAGGGCTGTGTGAGAGAGGTGTGTGGGTTGGGTAGGGTGCAAGAGGGTGCATAGGAAGCACATGTTGGTCTGAGGGGTGCACAAGAGGTGCAGTGGGGATGTGGGGTAAGGCAACCTTGGCTCTTTTATGACTCGTGGACTTCAACTCCCAGAATTCCTGAGCCAGCCATGCTGAGGGGAAAGGAAGAGGTTTCCAAGCTGAGCCATGCTGGCTCAGGAATTCTGGGAGTTGAAGTCCACGAGTCATAAAAGAGCTAAGGTTGCCTACCCCTGCACTAGAGGTACAGATTGTGAAGGGTGTGAGGAAATGCAATGGGGTGCATGAGAGGCATGGTGTGGGTTGCGGAGGGTATCCTGGGGAGCATGAGTGCCTGGCATAGCACAAGCAGAATGGGACAACTTGCCACAGCCAACTCGCCGCGGGACAACTCACCGCAGGACAATTTAACTATTCAATTTATTTATTTAATGTTTGTCTTTCACATTTCATTTTGTCCCTCCTTTGGCATCCTTTCTTTAATGATTCTATTCCGTCATTTCTTTGATATTAGCGTAACACTTGCCCCACAGCAAGTTGTCCCATGGCGAGTTGGCTGCAGCAAACTGATTATGGCAAATTGGCCGTGGTGAATTGTCATTTATATGACAATTTATATGAAGCCGCTGGGTGAGATCATCAGACAGCATGGGGTGAGGTTTCATCAGTATGCTGATGATACCCAGTTATATATCTCCTCCCCGAGCTCTCTCAGTGAAGCGGCCAATGTGATGGGCCGTTGCCTCGAAGCCGTGAGGGTCTGGATGGGGGTTAACAGACTCAGGCTCAGTCCTGACAAGACCGAGTGGCTTTGGATGTTGCCTCCCAAGGATCATGTTGACTGTCCAGTGTTGACTCTTGTGGGGGAAAATATACCCCCTTCGGAGCGGGTTCGCAACTTGGGTGTCCTCCTTGATCCACAGCTGAAATTGGAACATCATTTGACGGCTGTGGCTGGGAGGACCTTTGCACAAGTTCGTCTGTTGCACCAGTTGCGACCCTACCTGGACCGGGAGGCTCTCCTTACAGTCACTCATGCCCTTGTCACCTCACGTCTGGACTACTGCAACGCGCGCTACATGGAGCTACCCTTGAAAAGTATTCGGAGACTACAGTTGGTCCAGAATGCAACCGCGCAAGTAATAGTGGGTGCTTAAGACCTGGCTTTTCCGGCAGGCCTGGGGTTTATAAAATCTGACCCCTGGATGACTGTTCTTGTACTGTTTGTTTTGTTATGTTTTATGTGTTTTTATTGTTAGCCGCCCAGAGTCCTCCGGGAGTGGGGCGGCTTATAAATTTTAAAAATAAAATAAATAATAAATAGATCCAGCACAAAGGCAGACAGGCTGGGGGAGGGTGCATTGGTGGGAGAGACTTATCCCAGCAACTTGCATCCTTCCCTGGCTTTTTAAGGAGACACTGATTTTCTGAGGAAGTCCAAGCAAAGGTTGAAATTGGCAATCCCATGATCATGGGGCAGTGTAACAGGTTGTGAGTGGGAACCAGCTGCCAAACGTGCAGATCACAATCACATGACTTCAGGGGTGCTAGGATGGCTGGAATTCCAAAGACCAGCCCTAGCTACCTTCTGCAGCTCCATCATAATCTTGGTTGCAGGCCAACAACTGCCTCTATTGAGAAGTGTGTATATGATATCTAAACTTTAGCATAGTTGATAGGAAGTCAAAGGAACAAAAATAGATTTTTAAGAGACATTCAACGCCTTTTTGTTTATCAGAATCTACTGGGACCCAGTGCATGTGCTTTATAATTTGTATGGTTATTAAGGTTAAAGATCTAAAGATTTAAACAGGTGTTTGATGTTATTTAGGGATATCTTTATAGAGAAGGAGGTGTCAAATGCTTTCTTTATCTTAATGCAACTGCCAGCTTCTGGTGGCCTTATGTTAGAAAGATTTTTTTTCCCTTCTGAGAGATTTATATTACTGTAACAGCTGAAAAATTAATTATATTGGTAAGAAAATCATGATCAGGGTACAGTAGATCTTGTTCAGACTGCCTTGAATATGTTCCACTGTTGGGTTGAAAGGACATTCTTGGTATTTTGATTTGAAGAGTAGCAGAGCTCTAATTACAGTTAAAATCTGTGTTAGTGAAAGTACCATATGTAAAATCCTTAAAACTTGCTTGGATACAATATGTAGATTAACCTGTTTTCTTCCTCCTTCCTATATTGTTTTTAGATGATGCGTACTGCTTCTACATACAGCTTAAATGGACTAATTAAACACACCCTTAACATACAACGCTCCAACTCTATTGACGGGACCTCCCAAAACATTAGATCTCGACCTCTAGTCCGTTCTTCCCATGATCTAGAAGGACGAATGGCTTCCAGCTCTGAAAACTTAAAGAGCTGCTCTCTGACCAGTTGTTATCCAATCATCAGCAGTGATGAAGTTTAAGCTGCTTAAAGTGAGCATCATCACTTTGGGGACACTTCTTGGAGACAAAATAATTTGTGTTAAATATGGCACATGGTCTATCCAAGATCCAATAGATTCTGGCTCTCTTTGGGTTTTCTGGGCACTATCTTGATCTTTTGATTTAACAGTCTGTATCAGATAAGATAATGCTTACTTCTAGGTTTCTTCTCATGTTTATGATAACTTCAAAATGTTAGATTCCCCCCCCTTTAAAAAAAAATCCTAAACTTTCCTGAGTAAAAACAGTTTAGACATCATATCATAACAGTCCATCCTTCCTTGCTGCTGTTTTGTAGTAGAACCATCAAGAGATGTTCATGGTCCCAGTGGTACAAAATAGCCCAGGATGAGATGTCTATGGAGATTCTTAATCACTCAGGTCATGGTTGTCCCAAAGGTGCTTTTTCAAAAGGCAACTGGACTTTGGTTTTTTTTTTGTTTTTGTTTTTTTCTTGAAGACATTTCGCTTCTCATCCAAGAAGCTTCTTCATTTCAGTTCAGAACTTACCTTTTGAAAAAGCACCTAGGATGAGATGCACCGTGGCCAACTTTTCTTTTCCTTTCTTTGGGTTTCAGCACGTCAGTACAGACCATCAAAATGTTTAAATGATCTTTAAAACTGGTGGCAAATTTAGTTAGTTAATTCATTATGCAGGCATATAAGCTGCTTCAAGATACTAGTGGCATGCATTCCGTCTGTAACAAAGATGAAGCTAGCAATAATAAAACAGCACTTATAATCCTTAATTGCATTCCAATATAGATTTCCATCACAGATTTGGAGGAAGGGAAGGGCAAAGGCTTCCTGCAGCAAGCAGGTCTCAATGACCTCCTTTTTTTCCAAAAGTGTTGGAGTGGCTCTAATTTTAGGTAGGAAGAAGAACAGTGACAGAGAAAGGCCTATTTTCAAGGGTCCCAAGGCTAATTCCCAATTCCCAAAGGAAGCCCTCCTTTCCCAAACTTATAAAGAGCAGGCATTCTTAAAAATATCCAGGTCCTAAGCCACATAAGGCTTTAAAAACGGCAGCTAGCATCCAGACAACCACATCTGGAAGTCTGCTGATAACCAGTGCAAAGGCACAATGAGGAGTGCCCATAATTACTCAAACCACATGTCTATGAAGATTCTCAGTCATCCAGTCAGAGCTGAAGAAGCTCCTTGGATGAGAAGCAAAACGTCTTCAAAGAGAAAAATGAAAGTCCAGTTGCTTTGTGAAAAAGCACCTTTGGGATACACAGTATTTCCTGGAGGTTTAAGGGGCCTGTGTAATGCTTTAAGCGCTGAAGACCTGGCTCTTTCCACAAGTGCTGGGTTAAGAAGTATGGACCTTTGCGGGAATTGTATTGATTTCCCAGTGTATCATTCCCAGGTTATTGTCTTCTTAGTTTTTATTTCATTGGGTATGTTTTTTTAACTTAAGTATACCCTGTCCAGAGCTGCAATGAGCTAGGTAGCATACAAATTAGATGTACACATTCAGTACTTTTATAAATAATGTACAATCTGTAGCTTCTAGGTGGTCTTCAAGAACAGCTCAATGTAAAGCACATTTAAGGAATGCAACCAAGAAATGATTAAAGCATGAATGACCATATGCAGGATCTCCTGATCCAGGAACTGCCATAAATGGTGCCCAAGATGGTTATGTAGAGGCCCTCTCAGTCCCTGCCCCTTGCTCTTTGAAGAGCAGCTATAGGCCCAACAGGACCATCTGTTCTGAATGAGAGTGCCATTTGGTCCTAAGAAGATAAGATTTGTTATAAATAAGCAAGTCAACTGTTTTTTTTTTTTAAGATTGGAAAGCTTGGTAGGGTGAAACTTCTTAAAATTAAATAACAAATGGGGTCTTAGTGTTTTCCTCTCTTTTGACGGTTGGTTACATCAGACCTGAACTTTGCAGGACATAAAAGTCATGGGAAGCTGTAACTTAAAATAAATGCAATGTACACACAATAGTGTTGCTGAAGGCACATGGAGTTGCTTTAGCGATGAAAAAGGGGGTAAGAAATTCCATACATGATATTCAGGACATTTGGAAGATTTATGTTTTAGAATTTTTTTAAAAAAAGTTTTCTCATTCTGTTTCCCAAAATAGCTTTGATCATGCTTCCTCCCCCTCTCTCTCATTTTGAAAGGTATATTATTGATATATTTTTTTCTACAAGAAATTACAGTCTTAACATTTGCTTTTTCCCCTCTCTCCCAAACAATACAGAGCATCCATTCTCCTTCCTTGATCAATCTGCCATCAGTATTTGAAAAGAGAAGCCACACCTTCAGTCGATCAACTACTCATTTGATATGAAGTGGTTGGAAAAAGGAGCTGCAGCTTAACGTGATGTGGACCAAAAGAAGTCCTAAGTGTTCAGGCAACCATATGCTGACATAAATGGTGGTACTTAGTTAGCACTTAGTGGCGATTAGTTAGGTTTTAGATGACACTAAGTGAAACCACTTGGAATTCTCTGATTTTGTCTGCCGAGCAAACAAAAGATGGACCTTGTTACAGATAACATATTAGTTTGCACAGATTGCTTTACATGGAGATATTTTGCTCAGTGTAAGCCATTCATTAAAATGAACTGCATTTTTAATAGTCTTTATACATTGGATGTTGTCAAGTAACTACTGCATGGATGAATATCTAAAGTAAAATATTTGTTTCACCTCTGAAATAGAGATAATAGACTTTCTTTAATATAGAAGCCTTCAACGTTCTATCAAAAAGAAATATTTTTTTAAAAAAAGCTTATATTTCAGCGTGACAATATGGTGATGAATTCCAGACAACCTTTATATCTGCCCAGCGATTTAAAATTTAGCTGCTGATGTTTTTTTTTTAACTTTTGTCCAACAGTTTGAAAAATCAATAGAAGTGGAAGCCCCTGGAAAAATAATTGTAGATAATTGTATTGACCAGTTGTTTTTAAAAAAGAAGAAATTGTCTCTAAAGCTTTGTGAAACACTTCCTTTATATAGACGTTTTATGCACATATTTCAGATGTGAGATGAAAATGGAGATCTAAGTTTAATATCTACAGCTGCTATTTTTTAATTCATAGTCTGTCATATAAATTGATTTGAAATGTTAGCCCCTTTGATTTTTCTCTCCGCTCTACTTCTGGTAATTTTTTTGCAACATGAAAAATAATGAAGTTCCCAGAATCTATTTCTCCACTCATTCTGGGAATTAAATTTCTGCACACAATAAAAAACTTTCTCTTGCTGCCTTTATTTGCAAGTGGTATTGGATAGGATTCTTTAACTTCCATCCTCTTAATGGCATCCTCGCTACATACAAGTTAGTGTAACTTAAGACTATACCTTTATCACTTTTTAAATCTTCTTAAAATACTGTGCCAGCAGAAACTTTTGAAAATAAACCAAACTGTAATTTTGGATGTCTAATCCCATTGATTGTATATGCTTTGTCCTAACTTCTGCAATACCAGTTCTGTTTCAGCAGCATGAACAACTTAGCCTACTGTGTTGCTTTTTAAAGTTTCTTAGAGGAAAAACAGCTTTTCCAAGCTTATCTATTCTTACCTACTTTTTGTAATTAGTCACTTAGATGTTATGAACCCTGTTGGCTTTGTTGGTGGGTACATAAGCTCGAATATTACTTTATCATTGATTTCAATACTGCTTGCGGTTGAAGTATCCTTTTACACAAGAGTTGGAGGGCAGGTTACTTGATAAGAGGTCAGAGAACCAAATTCTCAAAATCTTCCCTAGCATTGTGGCTTCTTGACCAATCAGTTGCTGTTTTGTAATAGTAAGATACCACATAGGGCATAGGCAAACTGTGCCATAATTCAAAGCATGGTCTGATCAACCCAGTGAAGCTTCTTTGCACAATAGGCATCCAAGATAAAGCTTGTTAATTGGCCAGTTTTATACCCTGAGCTATTGCCAAGTTGGATAATATTGCATCCAATCTATGTTTTGGCTCTGCAAAAAAAAAAAAAAAAAAATACAGAAGGCTAATTCAGGTCAGTATCTGAAGCTGCACATTCTAACAATAGATTAAGTGGGACTGAAAGATTCAAGGGAAGAAATGAAATATAATGGTAGACAGCAAGAGGTGGCTAAGATATAATGGCAATTTTTCTCAAGATGAGCAATCTGTATATTTTTTTAATTTAAAGCTGTGGTAATTTGCCCTCCTACAGTCTGGCAGTGTAGCAATCTCACTATCAACATGTTCACCTTTTTAGGGTCAAGAGCCCTTCTGATGAGAAGGGTGCGAATGTGGAATGAATCATTGCTTTAAAGATAAAACTTCTTTCTCTTTTCAGGGCTTTCCAGACAGTTCTATTTAAAGTTCCTAGTTCTGTTGGAAGAGACTTTTTTCTTCCTGCAAACTATTAAAGCATTTATGGGCCAACCTCATGCTTCCCAGGATTGTTAGGCTAGATCAGTGATGGCGAACCTTTTAGAGACCGAGTGCCCAAACTGCAACCCAAAACCCACTTATGTATCATCAGGTGCCGGGTGGGTGTGGCCCATTGGGTAGGTGTGGCCCATTGGGTGGGCATGGCTGTGGTGGTAATGGCAGACTGGGTGGGGCTTAAAAGTTCAATTAATCAATTCCAACTTTGCGAGATCTTTTTTTTTCCCCACAAGAAGTGGAAATTGATCGATTGATTAAACTTTTCTTTTTGCACACGGCGGTGAAGGCCTAAAGCAAAAAGGTTTTATAAAACCCAGCTGAAGGCATAGGACTGAGGCGATGGTGCGTGTGCCCACAGAGAGGGCTCTGCGTGCCACCTGTGGCACGCGTGCCATAGGTTTGCCACCACGGGGCAAGATTACAGTTCTCCAAATTTCCTGCCAGTATAGGCATTAGAAAAATTTTTAGGGAACAAAGAAAGATAGCACATGGCAGTATATACATTTTGAAGTTTTTGCTGTTTTGTGAAAGCATTTTAATGCCGAAATCAAAAGTAGATATCACTGGCTGAAATGATTGGCTCCTAAGCACAATAGCACTGCACAATCTGATACCCTTTTGCAGGGTTTCTCAAGCTTTGCAAGTTTAAGATGGGTGGACTTCAACTCCCAGAATCGCCCAGCCAGCATCCTGCAGTTTTCTTGGCAAGATATCCAAAGTGGTTTGCCATTACCTCCTTCCTAGGGCTGAGAGAATGACTGGCCCAAGGTCAACCAACTGGCGTTCGTAAGGCAAGACTAGAACTCGCAGTCTCCTGGTTTCTAACCTGATGCCTTGATTAGAAACAATACAACTGAATATTTCTGTGCCCAGGGTTCAACCATGATTGACTTGTAGTTGAGTTGAATCGATTTGGAATACTATCCTGTTGTCACTTTCTTAGGTAACCACAAATTATTATAAGCCAGAGTAGTTATTAGATCCCTTGTATGGATATTTATGGGTTGGATAAACATCTTTCCTATTTGGAAATGATATGGAGAAAACATATTGAGATCAGTTAGAGGAAAAAACATGAGTTTCACAGCTTCCTCTCTCCCAGTGGAACAGTTTGCCTCCAGTGTGGCAGCTCCATCATGGAGGCTTTTAAGAAGAGACTTGTCTGGCATGATATAGAACAGTGATGGCGAACCTTTTAGAGACCGAGTGCCCAAACTGCAACCCAAAACCCACTTACACATCGTTGGGTGCCGGATGGGTGTGGCCCATTGGCTGGGTGTGGTCAATTGGGGTGTGGCCCATTGGGTGGGCATGGCTGTGGTAACGGCAGACTGGGTGGGACTAAAAAGTTCAATCAATTCCAACTTTGCAAGATCTTTTTTTTTTCCCCATGAGAAGTTGAAATTGACTGATTGATTGAACCTTTTTTTTTTTTTTTTGCACACGGCAGTGGAGGCCTAAAGCGAAAAGGTTTTATAAAACCCAGCTGAAGGCCTAGGACTGAGGTGATGGCGCGTGTGCCCACAGAGAGGGCTCTGAGTGCCGCCTCTGGCACCCGTGCCATAGGTTCGCTACCATTGATATAGAATACCTTGCTTGAGCAGGGAGTTGGACTGGAAGACCTCCAAGGTCCCTTTCAACTCTGATATTCTCTTCTGTCCTGTCCTATCCTATCCTATCCCATCACTTCTCTGCTATTTTATAGCAAGGTTCATTCTGCTTTGTCTTCTCAGTCAAGACCACCATACTCGAACTCCAGATAGTTTATTTGTAGGGGCTGGATAGGTTGGTCAAGAACTAATTAAATCAGTTCCAAAATGCAAGACCCCTTCCCACTATCAAATACAGGCTACATCTACTTTACATGAACAAAAGAGGGCTCGCAGGCAGGTTACAAGTTAGGCGTCAAGCTCCTTAACTCATTTCTTACTCATTCTTTAAACTTTAAAACATTAAATGCTAAACAATAAAGTTACTCGTCCTTTGTACAGATGAAGTCATGGTAAGTTAAGGATGTGTTAAAAAATACGTGCATTAAGTAATTCTCTACTAGGCTGTATGCTAGATTGTACCAAGTGCACAATTTTTCCATCTTCCTACAGGTCACTGCTTGATGTAAAGCAACATCCCATGTGATGTTTGAGAGACCCATTTAGCTTCCTGTAACAAATACAGCATTTGTGTTTCCTCTAAACATCTATGTCTTAACCTATTTGAAGTTAATCTATTTTCGTCAATTTCTTTTACCTAAAGGTTAGTACTAACCTAATTAAATGGAAACTATGCTAAACGGGATTAGACTTGAGTCTCAGTGGACATGTAAGCGTTTGCAAAATTTCTCCATGATTGCATCTATGAAGTTAAGCAAAAGTAATTCCAGTTTTTTTAACTAAACAGTGTAATTATGCTAATATATATATCAATCAGAACAGAGCTTAGAAGGGACCTTGGAGATTTTCTAGTGTAATCCCCTGCTCGAGCAGGAAAGCCTATACCATTTCAGACTGGTGGCTGTCCAGTCTTTTCTTAAAAACCTCCATGATAAAGCTCCTACAACTTCTGAAGGCAAACTGTTCCACTGGTTAATTGTTCTCACTGTTAAGAAGTTTCTCCTTAATTCCAGGTTGCTTCTCTCCTTCATTAGTTTACATCCATTGTTTCTTGTCTTGTGCTTTGGAAAATAGGTTGAATTCCTATTTGTGGCAGTCCCTCAGATACTGGATTACTGCCAGACACACACACACACACACACACACACATACACACATATATACACACACACACGTGTATATATACATACATACATACACATTGTGCCGCCTGTTTAATTCTTCCCCTCTTCTGTCTTAAGTCTGTAAAGAAGCTCTCTTCAAAAGCAGTGTTTCTTAACTTAGGCAACTTTAAAATGTGTGAACTCCAATTTCCAGAATGCTGGCTGGGAAATTCTGGGAATTGAAGTCTACACATCTTACAGATGCTAAAGTTGAGAAACACTGTTCTAAAGCCTTAAGTGATCCAAATAACCTGAGGGAGAAATTATCCAAAATATTTGAGGGGGGAGAAGAAGGAGGCAATACTTACTATCTCATTCTTAGCTTTGATATACTTATAAATATGAAAACTTTATCTTTGCCTAAAAAAATGTATTGCAGCCATCTACATGTTTTCTGCTACTCTCTGATGATACGGATAATATTTCAGTTACTTATGCGGTGTCACAGCCTGAGGTGAATGTAAATATAAGCACAATTGTTTTTCCCAAAGTACCTTAATTTTCTTTTTTCTTTTTTTCTACTTTGTACTCCACCAGTTGATATGTTAGACAGCTGATGGCTAACCAGTCAGGCTTCTAATTAAAAAGTAACAGTAGTTTCACACTTTCAGCTTGATTCTCGCATCAGAAGCATCTGCTAGATGAATAAATAACACTCTCAAAAAGGTATTGGTCCCAGTTTAATCATTTGAAAAATTTGCTATGAATTTGAGAATTTGTAGCAACTACAGACTTCACTGATAGCTGATTAATAACCAACAAAACTGCTGGATTAAACTAAAAGTCTCTAAAACAGCATCCTTGTTGCCCAAGAGAGCCAATCAACCAATTTCCCTAGAAAATCTGCAAGCTGGATAGAAAAGCAGCATCTTGTTTCTACACTTAACTCCTAGTGTATCCCTTCCTTTGAATCTCAAAATTATACGTTATCAGCCTTCCCCAACTTGATGCCCTTAATTTTCAGGAAATACATTGGCTCCTAATTAAGGAAATAGAAATTTACTACCTCTGCCAAATTTAGACTGGGGGAGGTTGATACATGGCCATTATTCATGGCTTGTAGTCATTTATGGCTTTCACTTCTGTTAGTTTGCCCAATCATTTCTTCAACCACATGGCCTGGTTGTTTATAAAATAGGGTCCCCTAACGATGCTTTCATTATATCAAAGCTTCAACTCCCAGAATGACTATTTAGCAGGGTCTCTGAGAATGCTGTGAGGACCCGTGGTGGTGCAGTAGTTACAATGCAGTATTGCAGGCTGCCAGGAATTCGATCCTGACCCGGTCAAGGTTAACTCAACCTTCCATCCTTCCGAGGTCGGTAAAACGACCCAGATGGATGGGGGCAATATGCTGACATTGTAAATCACTCAGAGAGTGCTATGAAGCACTATATAAGTCTAAGCGCTGTTGCTAATCTTATGTAGACCAAAAACATCTAGATGACAAGAGATGGCAAAAAGCTGTTTTTTGCAATGACCCAGTTGAGAGAATGAAAATTCTTCCTCTTCTTGCTCCTGTCAAAAATCCCTAACAATCTTTGTATATATTTTTCACAACTACATTGCTTGTATGGAAAAGCATACAACAGTACCCTTAGAAACTCACCAGTTTTTTCTTTCTTTCTCAAAATGAATATATCGTAAGCTAATGGGTCTGGGAATGCTGCTGCTCTACCTAATTTGAAAATTTATTGTGATAAAACTTGTTACCTCGTTTGTCCAATCAGGTTAATTGCTTTACATTTAATTTTGGGTGAAAGCAACATACTTTAAAAACTTGCTGTCCAAATGATAAGCTTCAACTTCATTTTAGAAGCACTATTCTTTGTTTCTGGTTGTGGACTCTGTATTTTATCTCTTACTGAACCAAAGGACCAACTGATTATAAACAATGAAAACTTTCAGAACTTTATTTAACAATGGCACTATATTGTTAAAAACAATGTAGAGTTAATATAGAATATGTTTTTTTCCAAGAAGTAGTTCCATGAAACTCTGCCTCCAGATTGCTTAGTTGGTTATTAGGCTTACTGTTCGTTTATACTGTAAATACTAGTTATTTTTTTCCTTCCTTTTTTAATACTCTCCCATTGAAAGCATGTTTATTATATTTTCTCTTAGCCTTCAGGTTGCTTTCTTAATCATACTATAGTGACTCCCGTAGGATATGGTACAGCCCCTAAATTAATCCTGGCTGGTTAGGTTTCTTTTCATCTCACAGATATCCTGAGATGGATATGTTTCTATCACCTCTTGAGGTCTGGATTCTGACAGCTTCTGAGCCATCTCTCCTGCAGCCTCTGTGGCTTGGGTCCCATCAGGAAGATGATCATACGTCTGGTTGGTAGATGGGTTGTGAATTGTTCAACTTGCATTAGTTCTTTGACTTAGAACAGCCTAACAAAGAAAATAGATTTGGGAAACAATCAGAAATTACACAGAATACCTTTCTTGTGGAAGGTAATAGGAACAAGAGGCCACAAGAGGCCTCTTGTAACTTACACAGGGAAACAAAGCTAAAATTAATGCAGCTGTTGATTACCACCAGTTACTAATTTCTGGAATATGCCCTTGATTTGGAAGAAAAGTTGTCTTCTTCTGGACTGCCTCTGTTATCATGGGATAATTCCAGGTGGTCATTTTTCAGATTGTCACATTGTTTTCCAGGTTTTCTCTGTTCCACTTAATTTTCAGAACTTGATTTACAAACCTATTTACAAATAGAGGCATTCAGGTTTTAAAGGGTACAAATGTATTGCCAGGGAGGGACCTCAGTACAAAGTGAATTCATTGATTCATATGCTTACATAGCTGTTTAAACGCAAGTTGGGCCCAACTTTCTGAATGCTTTGAAAGGGATTGCTGTACAACTGACTACCCAGCATGATGGCTAATTGAATTAGAAAATGACTTTCAAGGGAATTATTTGGTTATTGAAGTGCAAAAATTTATCCTCTGGGTCAAGAGATTGAATCTAGCTCAGGTTGGTAATGATTTTCAGTCATTATCAGTTTTTGGTTTTCCACTAAGACTGGCCCCACTGAAGAAACAAAAAACAAAAAAAATCACAATCCAGAACTTCAACCATTGAGGCTAATGTGGGAAGTATGCCAGTAAGTAAGTTAATGAATACTGGCTATCATACTGATGTATAAAAGGGAAAATCAATATCACAATATCAGCAGATAAATTCCCGGGCAGGATCAGCCTGATCAAGTTATTATTACAAGTTTTCAGAACTGGTAACTGAGGAATTAAAAAGGAATGTGTGTACAACATAGTCCACAGTCTTGCATGTTGACTTCTAATGATCTCCATCTTTTTGCTAGTCCAGGACCAACAACTGTTTTCCTGCTGTTGTTAACCTTGACCAGCATGTCCTTGACAGCACTACTGTCAGCAAAACATAAAACATAATTTTCATGGGTATTATCCAGGATAGGTTGGAGAGGGATTTAATCTTGTTCTTCAGTGCCTGATTCTAGTGGGTTTGATGCATGAGTATGAATGTCTTATTCTTAGCTAACTGCCATCGTAAAAATGCTATTCAGTCTTTTTCTGAACCTCACCAACCATCTCACAAAGGGAGCCCTCAACCCTGGAAATCTAGAGAAAGTTACTTTTACTTGTTTTCCACTGAAAGTTGACTGAGACCAAAGTTGATCTCATTAATTCCAGCAGGATTTGAGTGTGGTGAACATTATGGACTGTTAAACACTTATTGATTAGGTTTACACATTAAACTAATCCAAAGTTTGCTTTTTCATGTTTTATTGAATACGCCAATAGCTGGGTGTGCAGATCCTGTTAAACCATGAACCAAAATTTAAAAATCATGGGTGGGTTCATGCAACACTATGAGCCAAGATCAAAGAAAGTATATTATGTTTAGTGTAATGTATGAAATGGGAATTCTTTTCCTTTTTTTCTCATCTGTTTCCTCCTTCACACAATGCCTGTTCCTTTGCGCCCCAATTTATGTGGATTACAATGGTAAGTTGATGGGCCATTTGCTATAAAATGCAAGGTCGTGGCATGAACTGAGGAGGAAGGGAAGAGATGTGTATTTGCAAAGCCTGCATAACAAAGATAAAGGAAGAGGGAGTGTGGACAGCTATGGCCCCTTTCAAAGTAGAAAACAAGAGCTGACGGTCAGGCACATCATTGTTTGTTGTGACCCATTGCGACCCCATGAATAATGTTCCTCCAGGTCTTCCTGTCCTCTACCATCTTCTGGAGTCCACTTAAGCTCACTCCTACTGCTTCAGTGACTCCATCCAGCCACCTCATTCTCTGTTGTCCCCTTCTATTGCCCTCAATCTTTCCCAGCATTAGGCTCTTCTCCAGTGAGTCCTTCCTTCTCATTAGGTGGCCAAAGTATTTGAGTTTCAACTGCAGGATCTGGCCTTCTAAAGAGCAGTCGGGGTTGATCTCTTCTAAGACTGACTGGTTTGAACACCTTGAATCGAAGGGACTCGCAGGAGTCTTCTCCAGCACCATAGTTCAAAGGCCTCAATTCTTCGGCGCTCAGCCTTTCTTATAGTTCAACTTTCACAGCCATACATTGCAACTGGGAAAACCATGGCCTTGACTATACACACTTTTGTTAACAGGGTGATGTCTCTGCTTTTTAGTATGCTGTCTAGATTTGCCATAGCTTTCCTCCCCAGGAGCAAGCGTCTTTTAATTTCTTGGTTGCATTCCCCATCTGCGGTGATCTTGGAGCCCAGGAAAATAAAATCTGTCACTACCTCCATTTCTTCCCCATCTATTTGCCAGGAATTGAGAGGGCCAGATGCCATGATTTTGGTTTTCTTAATGTTGAGTTTCAACTTTTGCACTCTCTTTCTTCACTCCATCAAGAGGCTCTTTAGTTCCTCTTCACTTTCTGCCATTAGAGTGGTATCATCTGCATATAAGGAACAGTGCTAAGACAGAGCCAATAGAAGACTTGCTAAAAGTCTTCTAGAATGCCTATTAGTTAACTTTTGGGAATAGGGTTGAAACAGCTAATAGAATACTTGGTAGATAACTTTTGAAGTGTTTATTAGTTAAGGCTTAGAAATAGGGATGGTGTGGAGCCAATAGAAGACTCTATTAGACAATATTTCTTTATCCCGCCCTGAAAAACTGTATAAAAGCTTGTTGAGTCCTTTGTTCTGGGTCCTAGCATTTTGCTGGCTGGGACCTCTCTTGCTGAAGTGCTTCAGTAAAAGGAAATCAATCCTGCCTCTTGAGTCTGGTAATCTTCATCGGCTTTGGCGCTAGGCTAAGACCCAAATTTGGGGACAACAATCAACTGAAGGCTTTTCAACAACTTTAATTTCTACGACTCAGTAGAGAACAAAAAGGCTTTGGCTAACAGCAGCCATTTTAGCTGAAAGCACCTAGCTCTTACAGTTGTACTATAATGAGGTTACATTCAAGAATATGTTTGGCGTGTTGCTGAAATGTTTCATGTGGAGACTTTTATAAATGTTTTAAAAAGAAAAATTGGGGTAAGAATAAGATATCTGCGATTACTTTTAGCTTCTACCATGAAAACAGACTGGCTGGGCACAGACCATATTATGTTACTCTCTTCATTTTTAATGTTTGGCAGGCTAATGGTCTGTCTCTTCCTCCCTTTCCAGTCCCAGGTTAATGAGGTGATTGTGCTGGGAAGAGAGGGGGGAAAATCCACAACTGCATTATCTGGTAAACAGAAAGGATAATACATGTGCTTATTCTCTTGCCCAGATAGTACAAAGGTGTCCCAGGTTTGACACTGCCTAGTATCTTGCAGCAAGAGAAGGGACCTATTAAAGTTAGTCTGTGCAGAATGCAACCCACTTTTCTTGGCTGGGTTGAAGTTTTAGAGAATGCAGAAGGATTTGTGCTCCTGTAACAATCATGAGAGCTATTCTTGAAAGTTGCAAGTGTGAGTTTGCCTATTTTGGAATCACCGTTTGGATAGTAACTGCTGCGTGACAATATTTTATCCTCTGGGGTTTCTTTCTTCTTCCCTGCCTTTTGCTGTTACCCCTAAGCAAATCGTTTAACTTCTCAGCAGGCTTCACCTTCCCACCCCTGTATTTCTATAATTTAATCTCGCTACACATTTAATTTCTTCAGCCCCTGAGACTGACTAGGCACCTTTTTTTTTTTTGTGTGTGTGTGTGTAAGAGAGTAGTGCTTTCCTTTTCCCCATTTGGCATTTCTTCTGACAGAAAGCATAGCCTTTATCTGTAAAAGAAAAAAAAAGTTTTTCAAAGTGATTTTGCTGCTGCCTTAGAGGAAAGTGGCCTCTTTTTCTCTTTTGGTGGTTACAAATTGCCCAGAAAATTATTTCCAACATGTTTCCTCAAGTTTTTGTTTTGAGGAATTTGTGGAGGCCATTCAATTGATCTAAAGTAGGTCCTCAAAAGTTTTGATCTAGAACGGTATTTCTCAATCTCAGCAACTTTAAGTTATGTGGACTTCAACTTCCAGAACTTTTTAATTAATTAATTAATTAATATTTTTTATCCCAATGTTATTACTTTACAAGTAATTTAAGATTCTTTCTACTCTTTTTCTCAGCCAGCCTACTGAGATTGAGAAACACTGATCTGGGGAGCCCAATTCCACTAGATATTAACTGGCAGCCATTTTAGGTGGTGCTGATGCTATTTGCCTGACTGCTATTGTAAAAATTAACCACTGAATTCTTAAGGTTCCCCATTACACGGTATTAGGAAGAAGTAACTGATCTAAGCAGGTGTTGAAAAAAGATCCTCTGCATAAGCAAAAGATAGGCACGAGTGTTTTCAGAGTTAGATGACCAAACAATGGGTTAACATCTGCTAGAAATCTAATTTACAAAGACAGAGGTCTAAAAAATTCTTATCCTTTTATGCTGGCAACTTTGCATGTCAGAAGAAGGAAGAAGGGCAATCTGGATCTAATCCATGCTATAATGGAAGAACTGACTGAAGAGGGTGATCACAAACGTTGGGAGAAAGTGACCACATTACTTCTGATTTCTCGATATTAAGCGGAAGTGGAAGAGTCAAATTTGAAACTGGATTTCAGAAAAGCAGATTTTGATGAACCTAGACAAAAGGTAAATAAAATCCAAGGATCTGAAATCCCAAAGGACAAAATGCTCGTGCAGGATGAAAAATCTCGAGAAATAAGATTCTGAAATTAAAACAGTAACCTTCTAAAACGATTAGTATGAATTCACAAAATTTTCTAAAATGTTGAAAAGAAAAAGGGAAATATGTAGAAAATGAAAGGTCTACATAAAGAAGGAAGAACATGGAGTAATTATCAGAAACAATAGAAGCTTCATAGCAGATATTATGTGGTTCACCCTTTCACTAGTAGTCTTTAGAGGTTATTTGTCTTAAAGGCTTCAGGAGATCCTGCACTCATCCCAAGGTTGAATCTCTTCTGATTTCATGATTCCACAAATTTACATTTCACAATTTCTCCCAGAAATCATTATTAACTGAACTTGGGATAGCTAATAATAATAGAAAATATTCAATTTTGCCCTACCATGAAGCAAAATTAAATAAATTATTCCTACCCAGTCCAACACCAGGAGTAACTGTTTTTCTGGGTCCAAGCTATGCAATTTTCCTGGGTGATTTGTTGAAAGCCGTTAAGCGTTAATTGAAAGGTGGCCTAAAACTGACACAAGGTGAAGGGGTTACGGCAGCTGCTTATGCAGCCAGTTGGATTTGCTGCCACTGGAGAAAAATTGAATGGGAGTGTTAAAAGAAAAATCTTCATCAGGGTCCAGTCGAAGCTGGGAATAAACAAAATGGAGACTGCTTTAAAAAAGAAGGTTGTAGTTTATTGAAGAGCAGAGCCAGACAGAAATGTGATTCTGGAAAAGCTGACCACATGTAGCTGGGAGTGGTGGACTTTTATACCTTCTTTGGGCTTTTGTGTTTGAGGTTGTTTCCTGTTCCTTTTGGTATTCTGATGGTGGTGGGTTAATCCTATTATGTCCTAAAGGTCATGTCTTTAGAATTTAGGTGGGGTATGTAGATTTTAGAGGTCTTTGTCTTTCTAATCTCATCAGCTCCAAGCTTCCTGGCTCCAGTCTTTTTGAAAGGATTATCAGATCTGCATTTCTACTGACCTGGTTCCTGCCTAGTTTCTGCTTGGGGTTATTAAGAAAAACTGGAGCTGCTTTTCTGCCTTTTTAATATCCCCCAAAATATTTCCTTCTCTGGGGGAGCTGTCTTCCTACAGAAGAAAGCAGCAGTGAGACAGGAAGCCCTTGTCGTGCCTGAGACTGTGGCTGCTTTCAGTAATGCACTTTAACTTGACTTAAGTATATCTCTTTTCTGGGTTCTGCAGTAGAGGAGTGTCTGCAGGGTAGAGGCAAACAAGCAGAGTTTGGATTACATCTTTGTGGCCATCATCTTGATGTTTTTGACCCCATTCTGCAAGCATCCTGCCAAAATACAATAAACTAATCAATCAATCTTAGACAATTACAAGCACATGATGGTTGCATTTTAAGTGATTGAGCAGGTTGTGAATGCAGTAATCAGGCTGGTCTTGAAAATGCAGAGATAGCCCAAGAGAAAAAGTTGGACTCTTAAACTATACAGAGGGAGGTGCCATGAAATGCTTGCAATGTTAGAGCATTGACTTTTAACTTGCTGCCTTGAGAAACACACATACCTACCTACACGCACACACACATAAACAAACACACACACAATGGTGGAATCTCCATCAAGGACAGTGGTTCTCAACCTTTCTAATGCTGCAACCCCATAATACAGTTCCCCATGTTGTGGTGACCCCCAACCACTTATACATCACTGGGTGCCAGGGGCGTGGCCAAAGAAAAGGAGGAAAAAATGGCGGACAGCCTTGTTTGGCGACCCCTGTGAAATGGTCATTCGACCCCAAATGGGGTCCCGACCCACAGGTTGAGAACCACTGATCTAGGAGATTGTGAAAAGACTGGTGAGCTTGGAGCTTTGTAGGAAAGAAAGTGACGTAGGCCATAACCCCCCACCCCCCAAAAAATTCTTGAAGCTTTTATCTGGTTGTACCCAAGAGAATGTAGTCAGTCGGACAAGATTCTTGTAAATAGGTAGACAACAATAAAGAAGCAACTCTGATCAATTCATGATGCTATTTTGATTTCTTGCACCTAACACACACACACACACACACGCACAAATGTACACATCCTGCCTGGGAAGTAGCTTTAATGACACTTGTAGTGTTAGCCTTATTCATCTTGCCATATTCATCAACAGGGAACACCTACGAGGCCATAACGTTCCACTAGTAACAAAGACCATTGGCATTGTTATCCTTACTCCTATGCAACAGCAATACTTTGTAGCTCTGTCTCAGGAACTGACATTATCTCAAGACTGCCTGGATTGTGCAGCAACCTGCAATCCATTTTTGATTCCATTGCACAGTTTTCTTTGAGTCCAGATTGCATAAATCAAACTATTATGTGTTTTGTCAGCATTTTGATTTAAGAGCTTATGAAAATCTTGCCTAGGCTTTCCAAGACTACGTATTGCCCATCGAGAAAAGTACAGACATTTGAAGGTGAAAAAAGAGGCATGGCTAGCCATCCTATGTCCAGGATGAACTTTATGGTAAGCAAGTACCCAGACAGTAAGAAATGTGATAGGGGAACCTTGCTGAAGCTCAACAACAGAAACCCAGAGTCCAGAGGTTCAATGAGCAGAAAACATTGCAAACACAAAATAGCTTGGAAGGAAATATCAACGTTCAGAAGTTTTGTCTTGGATAAAATGGAACACCGCTTGGAATGTTCTAATAATTTATAGGTTGTTTTTTTTAAAAAAAATCCCTCTAAGCCAGTGATGGCGAACCTTTTAGAGACCGAGTGCCCAAACTGAAACCCAAAACTCACTTATGTATCATCAGGTGCCGGGTGGGTGTGGCCCATTGGGTAGATGTGGCCTCTTGGGTGGGCGTGGCTGCGGTGGTAATGGTAGGCTGGGTGGGGCTTAAAAGTTCAATTAATCAATTCCAACTTTGCAAGATCTTTTTTTTTCCCCATGAGAAGTTGAAATTGATTGAATGATTAAACTTTTCTTTTTGCACACGGCGGTGAAGGCCTAAAGCAAAAAGGTTTTATAAAACTCAACTGAAGGCATAGGACTGGAGTGATGGCACATGTGCCCACAGAGAGGGCTCTGCATGCCATCTGTGGCACACATGCCATAGGTTCACCACCACGGCTCTAAGCTACAGAGCAGGGATGTTAAACTCAATTTCATCGAGGGCTGCATCAGGGTTGTGGTTGGTCTTATGGGGGGGCGGGGTAGGCGTAGCCAGAGGGGGCATGGCCAGCTCAACATCACTCATGTCGGGGGGTGCTTGTGGTGGCCTGGGCAGAGATGGGGGGATCCATTGTCTCCAGCCAAGGAAGGCGAGACCAGGGTGAGCACTATACCCTTGTCCACCAGAGGAGCCTTGCTGTCCCTTTTAGGCCATGCAGAGGACCCCCAGTGATGCAGGCTGCCCAGAACCCTGGACAGTGGAGGGCAAGTGCCCAGTCCAGCCTTTCCCAAGGGGGCTGTGCTTACCTCCTCAAGGCTGCTGCTGATTGGCTTGCTCTCCTTGGCCATGTTGCTCATGGTGTGTGCAGGAGGACAAAATGTGTGGGTCAGAGGGAGGCCCACTCCCTCTCTCGGTGAAGAGACCTGGCTTTGTAACAAAAGCATCCTCAGCAATAAGATGGGAGACCACCAGGAGAGGTCAGGAGGAGGGGGCAAGGGGATGGCTGCTCGTGGCCAAGTGCTAAGGTAGGACTTCCTTAGGGGATACTTTCCTAAGAGTTCACAATTCAAGAATACCAATGTGAATTTGGATTGCCAACAAAGTCATGTCTGTGACAAAACAGAACACAAAATTGCTTTCTCCTTTGAGCCCAAGTCTCAGTGGATCCAAGATTGAAGCAGAACTGTGTGAACTGGGGCATCTCCAAACAAGTTGCCTCTCCTTCCTTCCTTCCTTCCTTCCTTCCTTCCTTCCTTCCTTCCTTCCTTCCTTCCTTCCTTCCTTCCTTCCTTCCTTCCTCCCCTGCTTCTCATTCCCATCTTTTTCCTTCCTCCGTGCTCAGGAAGGAATGAAGGGAGGGAGACAGATTGCCAGCGCTGCCAGTGGCCATGCTGCCGCTGGCCATGGCTATCTCATGCAGGTGGGTGGAGGTGGTCCTGGTGAAAGGGAAGCCTCGAGGTGGAGAGGCTAGGGCCATGTAGGTGCTGGGTGGGAGCACTGATTTACAACCTAGTAGCATTTGTCAAAGCAAGAATGTACTCAGATCCATGGGGTAGCCCTGGAACCAGCGAGAGCTGCCCCACTGCCTCTGCCCTGCCCACTGGGTGTGCGCACAGGAGGCGGCCAGCGCCGGCGTCCTGGGTGAAGTCAGCCTGCGGGCAAGACAGCCAGCAGGGATGCCAGACTCCGCCTGCTCACCATCTCCTACATGCGCGCCCAGGGGGTTGGGTGCTGGCGCCCATCACTAGTTCCAGGGCTGCCCCATGGATCTAAAGCTGAGTGCGTTTCCAGAGCAGCTGTGTGGGCCAGACGCAACCATATGGTGGGCTGGATCCGGCCCATGGGCCTTGTGTTTAATATGTCTGCTATAGAGATTCAGAGAGAACATTAGCCAATATAGCAGCAGTCACAGGCTGGAACTAATTGAATGAAGGGAGGGATGGGGATGATGGTGAGTGAATTAAGCCTATTTTCATTCAGAACAATTTTGGAATTAAGCAAAAAAAGACTGCTGTCTATCTGGAAGGTGAGTTAAAAACAAAAGGCTGTTTTTAACTTTTTCTTTTCCCTCTACAGAACTTTAGAATTCGTGAATTAAAATGCTTGATGGTAACTTAGGCTATAGTTTTCAAGCAGATTGCTAAATATAACAACTCTTGAACATTTAAATATAAAAAGCGGGATGTGTGTGCCTTACAGATAAAATTGCTGCGCTCTTAAAGATTTACAAATTGTTTTGAGATAAAACTAGGTATTTCTGTAAATTTAGACTCTGAATGTTATATTCAGATTATGGGAAAATAGCAGAGATGCTGTCTATTTTTTTTTTCCTTTTTATTTTGCTGGTTTGAGCATAGCCTTCTTTCCTACTAGATCTGATTTTGTTGTTGCTATTGAAATTTGCTGACTGACCCCAAAGCTAAAGGCATGCAGAGAAGTATGCTGCCAGCATTGTTGTATTGTTCATAGTTTGTGTTGACTTTGATCCTAGAAATGGGATGAGATAGAGGAGAGGCAAATTAGGTAAGGCTTATACACACACACACACAAAATAATCTTGGAATCTGAGTAACCGCCACTTCAATTTTAAAGCTAAATTGTAACTCACAAGTGTGCTTAAGCAGAATAATTGAAAGTCAAATTCAAAGATATAGGGCAAAGTAATAATTCTACTACTGCAAACATAAAGCAAGGAAAAAAAGCAGCAATTTTATCTTGAGTTATACGAGGAAATGTTTTTGGATACCTTATTCAATTATCTGACTGACAAAGTTTAGATATGAGAAATGGTTACTGGAATGCAAAATAATAGTAAAAGAACAGTGATATCCCAATCAGTATTCTTGAAAGGAAGAATAAATAAGAATTGTGCTATTTTTTTCCACCATGATTCTGGATTAATTAATTTACACTGTCCTTATGGATAAGAAAGCTGGATGGTGCTTTAGCAATTAGCTAGGCATTATACACACTGGAAGCTTTTAAGAACAGCTACTTTTATATCAACTGAAGAAGTTTAACTTTCTGTAGTTCAATTAAATGATGAAGAATATAAACACCATGGCTCTAATATACTGTGGCTGCAATTCTCAAGAAAATTGTTCTTCTTTCTAGCAGTGTCCCAAATTTTTGACTTTGCAGACATCGAAGTACAACAGATCCACCCAAGAACAATGGATCTTTGAACATGGGTATATTCCTTCTGCCTAAAGGCATGATTTCTGTCAAGGCTTTCATATACTAGGAAACTTACTACTCGTTGAACTTACCAATAAGCAAAATAAGTGGCAGTTCTAGTGGCAGTTCTAAACGTAGGATTAATAACCCTCTAATGATTTACTCCCTATCAGAGGACAGAATATGATTTACTTTGCCACTAAATACGGAATAGATAGAAGGCTCCATTTGGTCATTTGCTTCTTGCAACTAATTTTGGCAGTAGGACTATTTAATGTTTTGAATGTGTACACATTGGATTAACAGCCAGGAGAAAAAGTCTTGGAAGTGTAACATTTTGTGTGTGTGTGTGTTTAGCTCTCCAGAACGGTTGTCATTGTCATCAGAACTGTTACCTATTCTTCCAATATTACTATAGTTGCCACTAATATAGTAGCTTAACAAAGTATTAGCAAGCTTTATTTCTTGTAGAACATAGAATAATAGGGTTGAAAGGGACCTTGAAGTTTTCTAGTCCAACAACCACTCAAAGCAGGAGATCCTATACCTCCAGTGATGGAGCAGCTACAAATTCCAGATGTTAGCTGCTCAACTGCTTGTTCTTAGTGTCAGGAAATTTCTCCTTAATTTTAGATTGGATATCTCTTTAATGATCTTTTATCTTATCCTGCCCCCAGGTGCTCTGAAGAATAGGTTGCTCCCCTTCTTTTCTGTGACAGCCCCTCAAGTACTTAGTGCTATCCTATCACCCCTAGTCCTTCTCTTCGGTAGACTAGGCACATTTAGTTCCCTCACTCGTTCATCCTATGGTTTAGCCTCCAGAACTTTTATTATTTCTGTTGCTCTTCTCTGCACTCTTTCTACAGTCTCAACATCTTTTTTGTATCATGGTAACCAGAATTGGATGCGGTATTCCAAGTGTGGTCTTATGAATGTGAACATACTTGATGGATCACCATAGATATTCAGTAGGCTGCATTCAGTTTGGTAATCCATATGTTGCACATCCAAGTCAGTAATGGTCAAAGACCTACAGCCTTTTTATATGTTCATGTGCATCGCAATTAAGTCTCTGAAATTTCTCTGAAAGAGATTACCCTCTGTATAGTTCTGAACTGACTGAAAAGAAACATGACACACTGTCTAGCAGGATCTGCTCCAGGAAAAGATTTGTGTTAGGAATGGAAAAGATCAGCCCAAAGTGTACTGACTGTATTGTGCCCAAAACAAGGTATGCAGTAGTGATTGAAATTCCTGAGTGGGTATGAATAAACAAGACCACAAAACCCTGTCAAGCATCTCATGAATATGTATTCCTGTCTGATGAGACTAATGAAGTGCAGGAGCTGGTTGCTAAGATGAGTTGTACGGAAGGGACATCTCATTAATTTGAGATGTCCCTTTCTACAATCAAATTAAAGGCCAGCCTGCATTGTCAAATTCCTGTAGTAAAAATGTTCTCTCTTGCCATTTCTGGCACAGGATATGAGCCTCTCCTTAGTAGGCCTAGCATGGCTGTTCGCTCTGAAGCCGCTTCATTTTCATTTTCTGTCGTCTTGCTGTTCTGAGTTTCTTGGTTTTTAAGAAACTATCTTCTAATTGGTATAGGAAGTCTTCTATAATTCCAACCTGTGGACAAACATAAAAAGAGAAAGGCTGTCAAAAACAAAAAATGTGGCAGCCGTCTGTTTTGCAGTGTTTTTTGTTAAAAGCATTGCTTTCTCTTCAAAATGCCTTAAAAAGGGGGGGGGGTACCACTTCTGAGAAGCAAAATTCTATCTCAAAGGCATACAGTGTTTCAGGAGCTAGGTTTCCACCCATTTTTCAGATGGCACCAAGGTCTGAAGATGTAATGCCTAATTTCCTTTATAGAAGAAAGCAGAGCCCATATGATAGAAAAATCAAAGTAGACGTATGCTGCATCTCTTTTAATATGGTTCTTTTCATTGGAAGTTGTCACTGGAAATTAAACTGACATCCTGACCTTTTCAGAATGGCTAAACAACTGCTTTCATTTAAGTTTTAAAAAAGATACCATGTTCATTGGAGCATTTGCAATTTCAAGCTCAACCTGAAGTGTTTAACATGTTTTGGATGACAATTCTTACCATCATTGCATTATTCACCAAGGGATAATCAAAAAAGGACAATATGAATTAACTATAATTAAAAAGAATTCAACACAATCATCAACAATAAAATAATCTCCTATAAATCAAGGCAATAAAGCAATAAAACACAATTAAACACAACACATTGACCATGCTGTTTGGGTTTGATAGAAATTATATTCATAAAGAATCACAAAACTGTGTCTCAATTATTTTAGCCATTTTATGAGGGGGAATTCACTGGAGAAAGCAATTATGTATTTGGAAGAATTAGCGAGAAAAGGAAACTAGGCCATCAAAGAACATGGTGGCTGGACACTATCAAAGCTGATGCCAGCCAGAACATAGAACAACTCAAAGAAATAGTGCAAGACTGGAAGATGTGGAGTGACCTGGCCCATAGAATCACCAAGGGTCAGACATGACTGAATGGATATAACCACCACTATCATCCTCATCTCATCCTCATCATCCTCATCCTCATAAAGATTTGAAGAAGCTACTGGAAAGGCTATTTTGAGTGACAAGATTTTTTTCTCTATTGCATTTTCTTCGGCTCTCATATTAATTTTGTTTTCTGAACTGAATAAGTATCTGTCTACCTTTCCATCCATGCAGCTATATACAGTACTTACAGTAAATTCAAATTGATATTCCCTTATCTAAAAATATAAATGATATTCAAACTGAGGTTAAGCCATAAGAGGAATTATAATATTGCTTTGACTAGGGCTATAGAGAGCCACACTTAACTAGGTTGGTTAATGACTTAAAAAATGCAGCCATTCAACATGCTAAATTTGATTAGTGTTAACCTTAATTAGGTTATTTTTGTACTTTAACATTATGTAAGAATCCAACCTGTTTGATTAGTTCAGTTCAATTTATTGTATGAATCCAGAAAAAAGATTCAATAACCACTGGGGTATGTTTAAAAACCTGATTGGCAACCTCTACATCCATCTTAATGGTATTTGCTGGTATGAAACAATTAAGATATCTTATTTCTCTCCGAACATTTTGGGGGATTGCAGCTGAGATGAAGTCATCATAACAGATTCCATTTTGGCTTGGCCCAAGATGTTTTATTATCTAACGGAGAAAGACAAAATGTTCTTCCATGCAATTCTACGTGCAGAAATTATTTATGTAGCCATTTGGATACTTTTTTTTAACATTGCCTATCCAATGGACTTCCCCTTTATGGATTACTGCCTTGTCGTGGCGAAGGGGCTTGCGTAACTCAGTGAAGCTATAAGCTATGCCATGCAGGGCCACCCAAGACGGACGGGTTGTAGCAGAGAGTTCTGACAAAATGTGATCCACTGGAGAAGGAAATGGCAAACCACTCCAGTATCTTTGCCATGAAAACCCCATGGACAGTACTAAAAGGAAAAAAGATATGACGCTGGAAGATGAGCCCCTCAGGTCGGAAGGTGTCCAATATGCTACTGGGGAAGAGCAGAGGGCTAGTACTAGTAGCGCCAGAAAGAATGAAGCGACTGGGCCAAAGCCGAAAGGACGCTCAGCTGTGGATATATCTGGTGGTGAAAGGAAAGTCCGATGCTGTAAAGATTTTTTCTCCATAGGAACCTGGAATGTAAGATCCATGAATCAAGGCAAGCTAGACGTAGTCAAAAAAGAGATGACAAGACTGAACATCGACATCTTAGGAATCAGCGAACTAAAATGGACAGGAATGGGTGAATTTAACTCAGATGACCATCAGGTATACTACTGTGGGCAAGAATCCCTCAGAAGAAATGGAGTAGCCTTCATAGTCAATAAAAGAATAGGAAAAGCAATACTGGGATACAATCCTCAAAATGACAGAATGATCTCAATTCGAATCCAAGGCAAACCATTCAATATCACAGTAGTCCAAATCTATGCCCCAACCACTGGTGCTGAAGAGGATGAAATTGACCGGTTCTATGAAGCCCTACAGCACCTTATAGAATTAACACCAAAAAATGATGTCCTTATCATCATGGGGGATTGGAATGCTAAGGTAGGAAGCCAAAAGATAACCGGAATAACAGGCAAGTTTGGCCTTGGAGTACAAAATGAAGCAGGGCACAGGCTAATAGAATTTTGTCAAGAGAATACGATGGTCATAACAAACACTCTTTTCCAACAACCCAAGAGACGGCTCTACACATGGACATCACCAGACGGTCAACATAGAAATCAGATTGACTATGTGCTCTGCAGCCAAAGATGGAGAAGCTGTATACAGTCAGTAAAAACAAGACCAGGAGCTGACTGTGGCTCAGATCATGAGCTTCTCGTTGCAAAATTTAGGCTTAAATTGAAAAAAGTAGGGAAAAGCACTAGGCCACTCAGGTATGAACTAAATCATATTCCTGATGAATATACAGTAGAGGTGACAAATAGATTTAAGGAACTGGATCTGATAGACAGAGTGCCTGAAGAACTATGGATGGAAGTTCGCAACATTGTACAAGAGGTAGCAACTAAAACCATCCCAAAGAAAAAGAAATGCAAGAAAGCAAAATGGCTGTCTGAGGAAGCTTTGCAAATAGCTGAGGAAAGAAGGGAAGTGAAAGGCAAAGGAGAAAGAGAAAGATACACCCAATTGAATGCAGAATTCCAGAGAGTAGCTAGAAGAGATAAGAATGCCTTCTTAAATGAACAGTGCAAAGAAATAGAAGAAAACAACAGAATAGGGAGGACCAGAGATCTCTTCAAGAAAATTGGAGATATGAAGGGAACGTTTCATGCAAAGATGGGCATGATAAAGGACCAAAATGGCAGAGACCTAACAGAGGCAGAAGAGATTAAGAAGAGATGGCAAAACTACACAGAAGAACTATACAAGAATGAGCTTAACATCCCAGATAACCACAATGAGATGGTCATTGACCTCGAACCAGACATCCTAGAATGTGAAGTGAAATGGGCCTTAGAAAATCTGAGCAACAACAAAGCTAGTGGAGGTGACAGTATTCCAGCTGAGCTATTCAAAATCTTAAAAGACGATGCAGTAAAAGTGCTACACTCAATTTGCCAGCAAATTTGGAAAACTCAACAGTGGCCACAGGATTGGAAAAGGTCAGTTTACATTCCAATTCCAAAGAAAGGCAATGCCAAAGAATGTTCAAACTATCGCACCATTGCACTCCTTTCACATGCTAGTAAAGTTATGCTTAAAATCCTACAAGCTAGACTCCAGCAGTATGTGGATCGAGAACTACCAGAAGTACAGGCAGGATTTCGAAGAGGCAGAGGAACTAGAGATCAAATTGCCAACATACGCTGGATCATGGAGAAAGCTAGGGAGTTCCAGAAAAACATCTACTTCTGCTTCATTGACTATGCTAAAGCCTTTGATTGTGTGGATCACAACAAATTGTGGCAAGTTCTTAAAGAGATGGGAGTACCAGACCATCTTATTTGTCTCTTGAGAAACCTATATGCGGGTCAAGAAGCAACAGTGAGAACTGGACACGGAACCACTGATTGGTTCAAAATTGGAAAGGAGTCCGGCAAGGCTGTATACTGTCGCCCTGCCTATTTAACTTATATGCAGAGCACATCATGAGAAAGGCAGGGCTAGATGAATCAAAAGTTGGAATTAAGATTGCCGGGAGAAATATCAACAACCTAAGATATGCAGATGATACCACTCTAATGGCAGAAAGTGAAGAGGAACTAAAGAGCCTCTTGATGCGGGTGAAGAAGGAGAGTGCAAAAGTTGGCTTGAAACTCAACATTAAGAAAACCAAAATCATGGCATCCGGCCCTCTCAATTCCTGGCAAATAGATGGGGAAGAAATGGAGGTAGTGACAGATTTTATTTTTCTGGGCTCCAAGATCACCTCAGATGGGGACTGCAGCCAAGAAATTAAAAGACGCTTGCTCCTGGGGAGGAAAGCTATGGCAAATCTAGACAGCATACTAAAAAGCAGAGACATCACCCTGCCAACAAAAGTGCGTATAGTCCAGGCCATGGTTTTCCCAGTTGCAATGTATGGCTGTGAAAGTTGGACCATAAGAAAGGCTGAGCGCAAAGAATTGAGGCCTTTGAACTATGGTGCTGGAGAAGACTCCTGCGAGTCCCTTGGACTGCAAGGCGTTCAAACCGGTCAGTCCTAGAAGAGATCAACCCCGACTGCTCTTTAGAAGGCCAGATCCTGAAGTTGAAACTCAAGTACTTTGGCCACCTAATGAGAAGGAAGGACTCACTGGAGAAGGGCCTAATGCTGGGAAAGATTGAGGGCAATAGAAGAAGGGGACGACAGAGAATGAGATGGCTGGATGAAGTCACTGAAGCAGTAGGTGTGAATTTAAATGGACTCCAGAAGATGGTAGAGGACAGGAAGACCTGGAGGAACATTGTCCATGGGGTCGCGATGGGTCGGACACGACTTCGCAATTAACAACAACAATCCAATGGACTTAAGAGTATCAGGTTTGGAACTGTGGACTAGTTCAGTGGTGGGATTCAACCTGTTTGCCCCAGTTTGGCAGAAGTAGTAGCTAATTTTTTCTTGCCCAGGCCCAGAATGGACTTCTGGATGCGGCATCCACACAGAGAACCAGTTGTTCACATATTAGAATCCCACCACTGGACTAGTTGTCTGATATCTCATGTCTGAGCTCTTGATGCTTCCAGGAGCTGCCAACTATGGTGGCCTTCTTGTTCTTCCTATGCCATGGCTATCCTTGATTGAGAAGGCCCTGTACCATTGCACATACTTGAAACAGGTGTATGAGTTACTAGATACTGCCTTCTATGATATAGCAGGTACATTACAACAGGGCACAGATATAACAGGGCACATATAATAGGTATAACAGGGCACAGATAAACCCCCAAGTGGCCTCAATGGTCTCAGAGTGCTAACGACCAGATGACTGCAAAAAATACAATCCTTTCCCTCCCCTTCCACCTTCAGAACCTATCCTTCCATCCCCCTACCATCAGTCACAACTGATGAAGCTTCTTGAATGAGAAGTGAAATATCTTCTTCCTTCTCAATGAAAAAAATAGTGTTATGGTTCCAGCTAATGAAACATTTCAAAGAACTTCCAGGCATTATTTTCCTAAAAGTCTTTTATTGTTACAAAATGTCGGCACAGGCACAACGGAGGGATGCTAGGATCTAAGTTCTCTTCCTCTGAGCAGTTAAATTATCAGCATGTTCCCTCTCTAAATTAGCCATCATATCTCACATTATCCAATTAGTGTGAAGGTCAAATGTTTTCTTCCTCTTTCTTTCCTGGACTTTACCCCCAACCCCCCTTCTGCTCTGTATTAACCCCATAATTACCAGACAATTCTACATATTGTCAAAAGCAAGAATATACAATATTTGCAGCGTTGACAAATAGTTCAGTTGCCTTTTGAAAAAGCACCTTTGAGACAACTATGACATGGATGACTGAGAATCTCCATAGACAAACAGGTACGTTCACATGGGAAAAAATCTATGTGGTTGATAAGAGTCAACAGTGACTTGATGGCATATGATCAATCAATGAATCATGTTACAAGAACCTGTATAGACACTCGGCTTTTCTTTATGAATTAACCACTTTAACTGGCTGCTGTTTAATCATAACATTCCCTGAGCAGGGATGGCATCCTCTCCCTTAGAAAAAGTTATATGTTTCCCCTCTTGCAAATCCTTAACACAGGTGAGTGTCTGTACACATTCTTTGGTATGCAGATGTTTGTGTTTGCTAGATAATGACCCCTTTTGCCTCCTCTTTCCGGCAGCAATTATTGTTTTCCTGATGTGGGACAGACTGATATGGGTGCCTTCATTCGGCTGGTGCACATGCCCACTGAGAATTGATCAGAATGCTATCTTTGAATGACATTGAAAAACAGCCACTTGAAAAGGAAGACATGCCGAGAAAATTAATCTTAAGCAAGTTTTCTCGATAAGAAGAAAATACTGGTGGAAAAGCTGTAGTTGTAGAATGAAAATGTAGGGAGAAAAATGTGTGTTTCTTCCTGCCCTGCCAAGATGCATTTTTTTCCTATTAAGTCTGGATGAAGTTCTAAATAAATACATTTTCCTGAGAAACATCTCTCACCAAAGAGTTCAATAAAAGAGTAGAAGATGCAAAACAAGGATTCTTGCAGATGTCATCCATCTTGCCCAAGAACAAGTCAATGATTATTTTAATAAGGGGCATATTGAAATGCCTATCTTTTCTTTACTCCACCTATTTCATGAACAGCTTTGAGACAGAGAGCTGCATCCAGGTGCTCTTCATAAATAACACATGTATTTATATAGATCTATATATTTATCATTCATGTTTATTCATGGGCATCACCATTCTCACAAATGCAAATGGCTACTAAAGGAACCTCAAGATAGCTGAGAATTTGCAATTAATTATTTACCAGACAGCAGCACTTTGATGCAGAAAAAAAATACTTCTTTTTCCTACTGGACTGTAAACTCTCAATTCATTTCCTTAAAGTAAATACATTAAATTCAATTAATGCATAAGTCTGCAGTCGGTCTGGTAGTGCAGTATTTTGTGCATGAACTTGCTTGCCTGTGTCACCACAGATTCACATAATATGTGAATCAGTTTGAAGTTTGTTTACCATTGAAGACATAGGAAAAAAAATAGGATTTACAAAAATATTTGCAACAATGTTGTATTTCAAACTGCTATGAAATGCATTCTGAAAATAGTACTGTTTGTTCCATGGTTTTTAATATGTATTTGGTATTAAGAGCCAGTTTCCCCCATGTAAAACTACCTATTTGGTTAAAATTTCCATTAGGTTCTGCCCCTGATATCCCTCCTCCGTATAAGAGATTAGGTAGAGTTCCTTTTAAACTGTCCAAAACATTAATTTGTTACTTGCTTATCATTCTAAATGCAAATTAAAACATTTTTTATTTGTATTAGCCTTTGATGAATTGAGTTGTTTGCTGCCAACTATGTGTCTCACACACACACACACACACACACACACACACAGAGATACACAAACCCTCATACTGTAGAAAACTTCAAGGAGATTCTTTGCTTTCATGAAAATTTGCGAAAAGCATTCATCCATTTGAAGCTCCTTTCTGGTGCAACACGTATGCCTATTTCTAAAAATGAACTTGAGTTTATGCACTGAGGGGCTTCATGCTATAGTTCCAGAAGCTTCTTCAGACTCTTCCAGGCAATTACAGGAAGTCCTAGAAGAGTAAGATATGCATAGGACAAGCACTGAAATCTCTTTTGCCTACAGGAATCAGTGGTCAAAACCTTAGGTAAAGATAAAGGTTTCCCCTGTCCAGTCATGTCTGACTCTAGGGCACGGGTGTCAAACTCGTCACGTGACGTGTTGCGACGTATTGTGACTCTTTTTGCATTGCCGGCAATGGGGTGGGCACGGCTTCGGTATGATGAAATCAGCTTGCGGGCTGGCAGTTTGACACCTCTGCTCTAGAGCGGCGGTGCTAATCTCTACTTTTTAGCTGATGGAGCCAGTGTTGTCCAAAGACATTTCCGTGGTCATGTGGCCAGCATGACTATATGCCAAGGCACATGGAACACTGTTACCTTCCCACCAAAGGGGAACCTATTTATCTACTCACATTTGCATGCTTTCAAACTGCTAGATTGACAGGAGCTGGGGCAGGGAACGGGAGCTCACTCCATTGCATGGTGCTTAGGTCTTGAACCGGGACTGTCAGCAAGTTCAGCGTCTTTAACCACTGATCCATCATGCCCTCTTGGTCAAGGCCTTGGAGCAGTGTTTCCCAAACTTGACAATTTTAAGGCATGTGGACTTCAACTCCCAGAATTCCACAGCCAGCGTTGCTGGCTGTGGAATTCTGGGAGTTGAAGTCCTCATGCCTTAAAATTGTCAAGTTTGGGAAACACTGCCTTAGAGTACTGTAAAACACTTCAGAGAGGTGAATGGCATTGTCTCTTTACCTTGAACATCACACTGTGTCCACGATGTGAATTGGTTCTTTATCCAGGTAAAATGCAGCTCTCTCACACTGTGTTGTATGTATATATAAAGGCAGGGATTTTTTCAGTTCTACTGTTTTGATAAAATGGTTGAGTATAATGTCTTTAGCATCTAAGAAAAATGAACTTGGCTGAACAGCTGTTCCTGCCAAAAGTTGCCCTATTTCTTTGGAAACCATATGTCTATTCTACCAGTACTACATGTTTTCAGGTAAGGCCCGTGAACCTGTAGTTCTTCCCAGTGGCTACATCTTTTCTGTGCTTACACTGCTGACTGCCTGCCACAAGATAGGAAGCTGGATATTTGCCACAATCAGAGACATGCAAACTTAGGTAGAATGTTCAGAAGCAAAGAGTCCTATAGCTGTAAAGTAATCAAGGCTTGTCATGAGTTGGGACCAGGAACCTGATGAACAAATGACAAATCCAAGAGACACAATAAGGTGGAGTCATGGCCCAACAAGATAAACATGGTAGAGCTGAGGCTTAAAAAGTTGTTCTGAGTGAGGCTAATAAATAAGTCACGCTGAGCCACCAGATGCACAGCCGAGGTACACTACTCATCAGAGTCTGATCTCCTGCCAGCCTGGTTCTTGGCCAATCTATCTGACCTGTGGAGCTCAATTCTTTGTGGCTGTATTTTTAACGTATGCCACTGCTTGGAACAGCGTTGGTGAACCTCAAAGTCCGAGAAGCTCTTAGTGAGTTCAGACAAGGACTTGTGGAACTTTCTGGATCTGCCTCAACCAGAGTAGAGTTACTGGTTTCAAAACTGCTGGAACTAGCCTTTCAGGAATTATTAGAAGCTTCTGGATCTATTCCCTCCTTTTCATCATCGGAAACAACTCACCAGGACTATAAAAACATTATTATGATTTATTCAATGTGTATGGCTGCACATCTCATTTAAGAACTTGGATGGCTCACAATGTATGAAATCACCACTTTCTTTGAGGTACTGGAATGGAAACTGAGGTGCAGTGACTGTCCTCTCCATTTCCATTGCTGCATTATTCACACTGAAAGCCTCAGGTCGTGAGGGTGGGACTCACAATGTCCCTCTTTGTGAGATGAGATATAATGTTGTGTTATCCTGGAAGGAAGACAGGAGTTCAGCTGTGAGTCCATTCAGGTGGACTAGTATCTGGTGATACTAGACTAGCTTTGCAGAAGAGACTATTTGCACCACCGCTTTAGAGCAAAACAATCCTTGTAACCATCCAACATTTTGGCTGTATTGTAATTGAACTGCACACTTGTGTCTAAAAATAATGCACCCATCTGTAGAAGAAAGCCCAGAAGTCCACATTGGAATGTAGGATCTATCTGTCTGGATTCCAAAGTAAGTTACTTCAAAATCATGTTGGACAGCTGGATGGATGATTTTAAGGGACTATTTTGAGAAACAAATGGGGGGGGGGGGAACTGTTGGTAATTTTCAGTTCTTCCTGTGCCATTTTCTTAATACTTCTGTCCTGTTGCCCTACCATTAGCAATGGCTGCCATATTTGGGCTTCCAGATTGCAACTCCCATCCTTTCCATCTGTTATGAAGCTGTGGGTTATGGGGGCAGTAGTCCAGCCCTCTGCAAGTAGCAACAATATTTCGTATACTCTATCTTTCTTACTTGGGTTATAGCATTACTATATTTCCTCACTTAGTCTCTCTTCCTTCAAATCTCCTAAGCTTTGCGCTTCAACTAAAGATTTTGCTCTTCCTATCTTGAATACCACTTTGTCCCTTTGCAGCTGAAGCAAATGGGCAGAGCGCTGAATTGGGTAGTATTTTTAAATTGAAGACAAATGCAGTTTTGTAATATGCTGCTAAGGAGGAACAGGATGATATTGCTTCCATCTTGTAATATTAGGCCAGTGTTTCTCAACCTTGACAATTTTAAGGCATGTGAACTTCAACTCCCAGAATTCCACAGCCAGCATTGCTGGCTGTGGAATTCTGGGAGTTGAAGTCCACATGCCTTAAAATTGTCAAGGTTGAGAAACACTGTATTAGGCCATGTCATAGTAAATTCTTTTAATGTCTACAAGGCCTTATGTCCCATCTAATTTTTAAAGGTTGGCATGCTTCAAAGCAAAACATTTATAAATGGAGTAACAGAGTTGGAGGTCTTCTAGTCCAACCTCCTGTTCAAGAAGGAGACCCTATACCATTTCAGACAAATGATTGTCTTATCTCTTCCTAAAAATCTCCAGTGATGAAGCACCACAACGTCTGAAGGGAAGCTGTTCCACTGGTTAATTGTTTTCACTGGTAGGAAATTTTTCCTTAGTTCTAGGTTGCTTCTCTCCTTGATTAGTTTCCATCCATTGCTTCTTGTTCTGCCTTCAGGTGCTTTGAAGAATAAGTTGACCTCCTCTTCTTTGTGGAAGCCCCTCAGATATTGCTATCATGTCACCCTAGTCCTTGTTTGCATTACCGTATATGCCGGCGTATTAGGTGACCCGGCGTATAAGACGACCCCCGTCTTTATCGCCGGGTCGCCTTCCTAGAACGTCGTCTTATACGCCGGAAACTACCAGTATTTCTGGCGTATAAGGCGACTCAGCGTATAAGGCGACCCCCGTCTTTGGCACCAAGTTTAGCGCTTCCGGAAGTTGTCTTATACGCCGGCATATACGGTAAATTAGACAAACCCAATTCCTCCAACCGTTCTTCATGTTTTACCTTCAGTCCTTTAATCATCTTTGTTGCTCTTCTCTGCATCTTTCTAGAGCAGGGGTCTTCAAACGTGGCCCTTTTATGGACCTTTTATGACTTAGGCACGCTGGCTGAGGAATTCTGGGAGTTGAAGTCCACAAGTCATAAAAGGGCCCAGTTTGAAGACCCCTGTTTTAGAGTCTCAACATCCTTTTGATACCAGGGTGACCAAAACGGAATGAAATATTCCAAGTGTGGTCTTATACCAAGCCTTAAACTTTAATTCTACAATCCTTCTGGAAAGGTGAAATGAATAATATAGAATGGCCCAACTCTTGTATTCTTGATTCATAACATGATTTGCTCAGCCTAATCATAGGAAAGAAATAGATTTATTAGCTATCTTATAACCTTTTCATTTATTGGCACCAGAATAGAGCCCTTGAAAGATTATAATGTTAGAGACTAAGGATGTTTGAGGTGGTGGTGCCCCTGAATTTACAATAAAAATGGTGGGGCTTTTATTTTATGGTTATTACTCTCATCTTGACTATCTTAACCCTTCATCTAAAGTTATCTGCTAGGGACCCACATTAAATTCAAACCATTTATTTTTGTGTTTTTGTCTCATCTGAAGACTGAGAGGTGCTTATATAATTAAACTAAAAATAACCAATTTGCACATGACTAGAGAGGAGAGATGCCCATACACACAAACACATGTAAGAGACGATAGTTTGGGCTCCATTTCCCCAAATCCCCTGTTAGTATTTTGGTTCCAGATTTTTGGGCTTGTAGCCCTTGTGCATTCAAAGGTCACCAGGTTCAGAAAGTCTGCATTAGATGGGGGAAAAAAAGAAAGAACAAAATAGACAGAGACACACACAGTGTAACCGTAACTAAGCAGTTATCGTTCTTGTCCTTGTTCACGGCTTTTTGCTTCTGCCTCTGCATTTGATTTTTTTATATATATATAAAAAAGATAAAGCTGGGGGAGAGGATGTCAGCCCTTCTGTCTTTTTGCCTTTTTAAAAGTTGCCAGTTTGACTGCCTTTGAAAGAAAAAAAAAATCATCATCAGAACTATAGTATGACAGGAAATGCCAGGTTCTTTGTAGGGCTGAGGCTGTGTTTTGTGGAAAAGCACTTAAAGTGTGAGACCTGGATGTCAGCTCAAAGAGACACATTTGGCAGGGAGCAAAGCAAGAGATATCAGAAAGCAGGTCTTCACTGCACCTGCCAATGCTGCTGTCACAAAGGCCAAGCTCTTTCCAGTAAAAGTGTTCTGGCTTCAAACGAAGCTGAAGATAAGCAAATGCTGGCCTTTGGCCCTTAAACCCTTGCTGTGTGTGTCCAATCCCCTCCTGAATATCTCTGGATGAGAACAGACAAGGCCTTTCCAGTGATGGCACCTATTCATCCGATGCTTTGGCCACACCATTATCTCAATGTCCTTTTTACTTTGCAGTACTGCTACACTGTGCAATTTGGCTTTATTTTCATGCTGTTAAATGCCCCAGTCGGACGGACTTGTGGGCTCCCAAAATCATTTTTTCAGATTTTTTTCCAAGCAACTGCAATATTTAAGATGCTGGCAATAGAGATTATTGCTTGACAATAGAGATTATACCATTTTGAGGGAAAGAGAGGCGGCAGCCAAGCACATGATATATTTTTCCCAATTTGCATCAACTTCAACTCTTCAACAAACAAGAAATTAGTTCCTCTAAGCCTTGGAAATGAAAAGGCCATCCACCATTGTTCTAGGAACAGGGAACAAGTCATTTATCTAAGCAACTGGTACTGTCTTCTCTCATTCATTGGGGAAACCATTTTCCATCTCTTCACTGTCCAGCAATGCATGAATATAATCTCCAAGGTACTTATAAATATCCTAAAAATCTACCTTGTACTTCCAAATGAAGTAAAATCAAATGTCTACTGAAATCAAATGAAATCAGATGACTTTGATGACAAGTTGAAAGTTTTGCAAGGTGATGTGACATTTCATTTAAGTTTTTTGTTTGTTCATTTCTCAATTGTATCATGTCACTTTCTTCATGGATGCCAGAATACAAATTGTTCATTCCTAAAGCCCATGTTCCTTTAAACTGGTTACATGTTTAGGGTTACAGATAGCCATCCCCAACAAACAATACCAATAAAAGATATTATTTGTAACTCAGGATTAAAATGAGGGGTCCTTGGTACTCTCCGAGCTTGGTCGTTTTCTTGTAGATGTTTTATTATCCAAACTAGATAACACCATCAATGCATCAGTGCTAGCACTGATGATATAACCTACTCAGGTAATGAAACATCTGCAAGAAAACAACCAAGTGCAGAGAGCATTAAGGATCCCACCCTTCAACAAATGGTGCCTAAAGTTGTAAAGATCAAATCCTTAAGAAGTCATTTAACCTTATGAGGCTCTACACTGTTTTGGTGATAAACAGCACGTATATATATTTGCTACAAGAAGTATAAATATATTGACGAAGGAGATAAAGTTGGAAAAAGCTGTTGAGCACAGCATAAGAGCCATTAGGATGTTGTACTTACAATGCTGATCTAAGTGGGAATGGTCTGGTTCAAATCATCACTAAGCTCTGAAACGCAGGGGATAACCTCAAGCAATCCCTTATTTCCAAACCAAATCTCAGAAATGTGAATTTTAATTTTTTCCACATGTTAAGGGAAGCCGATCTTTCAGAAACTGAGTGGCCAAGCATACATTAGAAGACCTTAAATACCCCCCCCCCCCGAATGCACATCCCAGGTAGGGGTGTCCACGCTGATTAAGAAGTCAAGAGGGACACTGTGAGCATACAGCCATATCTATGCCTCTTTGTATGTATAACACACCACAGGAAAAAGAGGTGAGGCTTTGATCATATCACAGCAGGTGCCTTTGACTCCTCCTGCAGACACCTCTCTTTGCACCTTCTCTTTCTATTTCAGAAAAAGAATCAAGATTTCTCCCCTCAGCCAGCTTTTGTGAGTTCTATTTGAAAGACATTTTTAATCAGTTTTTAATATTGTGCCTTATTGGAGGTTGTGAGGAAAAAGGGGAAAAATGGTGCTAGGGTTAGGCCTTGAGTTTGTACCATCTCTCATACAAACTCAAGCTTGTTGCTCACTCAAGAGGCCAAGACTTAGCAATTAAACCAAGGTTGCTGGTTGGTAGCCTGAATCAAATGTCTCAGTTGACACAGATATTTGACTTTGCCCCTGAGGTTGTTTCAGGCTTCAGGTACCACCTGCCAATTGAAACAGATGTTCTGTGGTGAAGGTATCCCTTTCCCAAAGAACACCTGCTTGGTGCCAGGTTCTAAGGCAGTGTTTCTCAACCTTGACAATTTTAAGGCATGTGGACTTCAACTCCCAGAATTCCACAGCCAGCATTGCTGGCTGTGGAATTCTGGGAGTTGAAGTCCACATGCCTTAAAATTGTCAAGGTTGAGAAACACTGTTCTAAGAGCTATTGGAGCTCTCTCGAAACATAAAAAATTAAGCAATTTTTTTGGTTATAAATGGCATGAAATATGTAAACAGATAATAGCCTTTGAGCAGTTTATTCCTTGCCCTATTTAATCTGATATTAAATCCCATACATTTTTATGTCACCTATAAATTTTCCTTGGCACTTCAGATTTTTGCACTGACAGCTCATAACTGCAAACCCTGTCGGCTTTTGAAAGACAGAGGTTGAACGTGAAGGCTATTGGGAATATTCTGAACCCAGGAATGGAAGAGGAAAGCAGTCTTTTTGGCATAAGTAAATTGATGAGGCACTGGAAATGGATCAAGGAAATTTAGATCTAAACTGCACTTTTTCTACTTAAATTATGTACGAATTGTCTCATGCAGAAAGCATGAAGTTAGTTTACATATTCTGTGAGTCTGTAAAATCTGCTTGACTGTCAAAAGGTCTAGAAATTGAGGAAGTCCTCACAGATGCTGCTTGGGTTTAGTAATTCATATTCAGACTTTGCCGTTAAATGGGAAGCAGCAGGTGCTTACAAGAAAATAAGAACTATTAAGTATTAGATTGTTATTAAAGACTAGATTAAACAGAGAATTAAACAGAGAAAATCAATTATTCATAACAGAGAAGGCAAATAATTTACAGCGTCTATTTTATTTCAGTGGACATTGCTTAATTAGTGTCCCAAAGTGATGTATTTTCATTTGCTCTTTCTTTGTGCTCTTTATTGTACTATTGAACTGTTGCTATGGATTTCTTGCTGTTTTTAGAACTCAGCTTATTTTTGTAGTTGTTCTCCTGTATGTTGCCAAATGTATGCACATACTTCCATCTGTTCCATGGAGCTTTTAAACACACAAAATGCTATACAACTTTGTCCTCTTTCATCATGCCTCTTCTACAGCTGGTAGTTGACTTACAATCATTTGTTTAATGACTGTTCAAAGTTACAAGGCATTGAAAAAAGTTACTTACAATCTGTCCTTCCATTTACAACTAACACAGCATCTTCACGGTCATATGATCAAAAGTTGGGTGCTTGGCAATTACAGAATAACAGAAAAACAGAGTTGGAAGGGGCCTTGTGTTATGTCCCGAGCCTTGCAAACGGCTCGGGCGTTTGCAGGCAGTCCCGGGCAGGTGCAAAGCTGCCCGGGACCAGACAGGCTGTCGCCAGCGCCGTGCGCATGCGCGGATGCTGGCACGGGAAAAGTAACCCATTTACCCGGGAGTTGCCTATATAAGAGGCTGCGAGGCGTTTGGGCGAGGCTGAAGCCATCTTCCTGTAAGCTGAACGCTGAATAAATGAAACTGAGAACTCCAGCTGCTTCTCGTGTCTGTTTTCCCGCCACGGACTCAACACTGGCGACGAAGGTGGGATGCCTTGCACTACCTGGAAAGGAAGAAGTGTAAGCTTACCCAAGGAGTCCTGAGCGGCGGAAGAGGAACGGCGTCGACTCGGCAGCTGCCCGCCAATCCGGTGCGCATTCGGGGGTAGGCTGGCTGATAGACCCGTCTCCTGAAGATCCGAAGATGGCGAAAATCGGAAGGCTTTCGGAATTCGACGTCTCACATCCAGAGCGGTGGGAGTCCTACGTATCCAGAATGGAGAACTACTTCAAGGCAAACCAAGTGAGGGAAGATAGCTTGAAGGCGGCCACCCTGCTTTGCGTTTGCGGCCAAGACGCCTTCGAAATCGCAGAAAACCTTGCAGCACCTGTCCCAGTAGAGTCTGTAAGCTACGCAGACCTGAAGAAGCTGCTGAAGGAGCACTTCCATCCCAAGGTGTCCGTTATCTCATGGCGCCACACCTTCGAACAAAGGGATCAACGGTCCGGTGAGTCAGCCAAGGAATACATCGCCGCGTTACGGAAGGCCGCCAAGCCCTGCGAGTTCAAGGACCTCGAGGAACGACTGAGGGACCGATTCGTGTGCGGGTTAAGGCATCGCGAGCTACAACAGAGACTTTTCGCAAAGGAAGAATTATCCTTCCAAGACGCCTTAAGGGAAGTCACCGCAGAAGAAGCAGCAGGCGGCGCCGTCAAAAACATGCGGCCGATCAGAAACAGTGCAGAGGGTGCGTCCGTGCACCAGGAAGACGTCCGACGAAACTCCGAGGAGGATCCGGACGAGGAAGTCGACCGTCTACACCCCGCGAAGGAAGAGAACCAGAAGGGAAGCTCTTCGGCTCCGCTCAAGTGCATCGGCTGTGGAGGTCGCCACAGGAGAACCGACTGCAAGTTCCGCTCCGCTACCTGCCGGGCATGCGGTAAACAAGGGCACATTGCAGCTGTGTGCCTGGGCCGACGAAAGGCACAACCCCAAGAAGAACGCCTGAAGGGTACCAGATTCCCCAGCCAGAATAGGGTAGGTTTTTGCGCTTCGCGAAGAAGCATCTGTAGAACAGGCACACACAAGCCCATGAAGAAAAAGCTGTCACTCAACGTGAAGCTACAAGGGGTTCCATTATCTATGGAACTAGACACAGGGTCTGCCCTGTCCATCATTTCATTGCATACATTTAGGAAGATTTGTTCCAGAAGTGGGTCTAAGGCCAAGTTAAGGCCTTCTGATATTGTATTAACAGATTTTCAGAACTCAAGAGTGTGTGTTAAGGGGGAGGCCACCCTTAACGTGCAATACAAGAGTTTTGAAGGTCCACTAGACTTATTAGTAGTAGGGGGTGAACGAACGAGTCTCATAGGACTCGATTGGTTTGAGGCCCTGGGGATACACGTCACAGGACTCAATAGCTTACAAACACTCGACCTACAGGAAGTCTGCACAGAATTTGCAGATGTTTTCAGCCCCCAGCTGGGCACATTCAAAGGACCACCTGTGTCCTTAAAGCTAGACCCCACTGTCACTCCCATTAGGATTAAAGCAAGAAGGGTCCCTTTTGCTTTAAAAAGTAAGATTGACACTGAACTAGACAAACTAATCCAACAGGGAATCCTAGAACCTGTTGATTCCAGCCCGTGGGAGACCCCCATTGTCACGCCTCTAAAGGCAAATGGGGACATTCGCATTTGTGCTGATTACAAATGCACACTCAATAAGGCATTGCAGCAACATGCCTATCCTGTTCCTGTGGTCAGTCACATCCTGGCCTCTCTCAAGGGGGGGCGTGTTTTTGCAAAGCTTGACCTAGCTCAAGCATATCAACAGCTGCCTGTTGATGATGATGCTGCCATAGCTCAGACCATTGTGACCCACAGGGGAGCCTTTAAAGTAAAAAGGCTACAGTTTGGAGTGAATGTCGCTCCTGGGATTTTCCAAAGCGTTATGGAAAACACACTACGAGGTATACCAGGGGTCTGCCCCTACTTTGACGATGTCTTGATTGCAGGAGACTCCACACACATTCTAGCTGAAAGGCTTAGGGCTGTCCTGTTAAGATTCAGGAAATCAGGCCTCAAGCTCAGAAAAGACAAATGCCAGATTGGGGTGCCTTCTACTGAATTTCTGGGATTCAAAATTGATGCTGCTGGGATTCATCCTGCTGAATCCAAACTAACTGCTATTTTAGATGCACCCAGGCCAAAGTCTAAGGCCGAACTTCAGGCCTTTCTAGGCCTCCTGAATTTCTACAATTCTTTTCTTCCACATAAAGCTAGTGTAGCTGAGCCTCTTCACAGGCTACTAGACAAACAGGCTGTGTGGCTGTGGTCACAAGCGCATGAGGCTTGCTTTAAAGAAGTCAAGGCCTTGCTCACTTCTAACAGTGTTCTTGCACATTTCAACGAGTCTCTCCCTGTGTGCATCGCTTGTGATGCGTCCCCCTACGGGGTTGGAGCTGTCCTGAGTCACCTCAGGTCTGATGGAACTCAGGTTCCTATTGCATACTACTCCAGAACACTGTCTTCTGCCGAGCGCAACTACGCTCAGATAGACAGGGAGGCTCTGGCTGTTGTTGCTGGAATTAAAAAATTCCACGATTTTCTATATGGCAGGCATTTCACGGTCTTCACTGACCATAAGCCTCTGCTGGGACTGTTTACCACACGTAAGCAGACTCCCCACATCATTTCCCCTAGAATGCTTAGGTGGTCTATTTTCTTGTCTGCATATGATTTTTCATTACTCCACAAGCCTGGGAAAGAAATGGGCCATGCTGATGGCCTCAGTAGATTGCCTCTGCCAGTAGTAGAAGCTGACCCCGCGCCAGCTGTCAACATTCTATCAATCCAAGCCTTGCCCGAGCTCCCTCTTAGTGCCAGGGATGTTACCGCTGAAACAGGTACAGATCACACACTTTCACGTGTCCGCTCCTGGGTCCTGTCCGGGTGGCCTGAGCACTGCCCTAGTCCTGAGTTTCAGAGTTTCTGGTCCAAAAGAAACGAACTGTCCCTTTCTCAGGGTTGTCTGCTTTGGGGAAACAGAGTTGTCATTCCCACCTCAATGAGGACTAGGGTCTTAGAATCCCTCCACGAGGGTCATCCTGGCATTGTTCGTATGAAGGCTCTTGCACGCAGCCACTTGTGGTGGCCTGCTTTAGATAAAGATATTGAGGCTAAGGTACACGCATGCCACCTGTGCCAACGATCTCGCCCAGAGATGCCCCAAGCTCCTGTGCATAGATGGGAGGAAACACAGTCCCCATGGTCTAGGGTGCACATTGACTACGCTGGGCCCTTTCAGGGCCAGTTCTTCTTGGTCCTTGTTGACAGCCATTCAAAATGGCTTGAGGTTGTGCCTGTCTCATCCACCACCACTGCAAAGACTATTCAGGTACTGAGGGGGATTTTTGCTGCACACGGGCTGCCAGATGTCATTGTGTCCGACAACGGCCCTCAATTCACCTCCTCCGAATTCCAAGCTTTCTTACAGGCAAACCTGATTCGTCATGCCACGTCTGCGCCTTTTCACCCGTCCACCAACGGTATGGCTGAACGCATGGTGCGCATCGCAAAGGACGCCTTGAAGAGACTCACCTACGGGGACTGGCATCACAGGTTGGCTGACTTTCTCCTTTCTTATCGCACCACACCGTCCACTTCTACAGGGAGAAGTCCAGCTGAACTTCGTTGGGGGCGCCAACTTACTACTAGACTTGACCGGTTGCATCCGGACAGACTGCCTTCATCTACCTCACATCCTAGGGCACCTAGACAACTACTTGTGGGTGCCCCGGTTTGGGCTCGCAATTACGGGCCTGGTCATACATGGGTCCCCGCTTCTGTGTCCAGGATCACAGGTCCTCTCTCCTACGAGGTTGCCCTGGACAACGGTCGTGTCCTGCGTCGGCACATCGACCAACTTCGCTCTAGGCGAGACTTTTCTGCTGAGACTCCTGGGTCTTTTCCAGGGGGGGAGGGGGACCCTTTGGAGCAAAGGGAAGGGCAAGAGCTACTGCCCATCTCCACTGAGGGAGCCACAAACGGCTCGTCCCAAGGTTCTGCAATTGCTCCGAAAAGAAAGTCATGGAGCTTATCCACACAACAGGCACTCACGCCTACTCCAGCCAGGGAGTCACCCCGGGGGCATACTCACTTTCCACACACATCACACAGCACTCCAGCAACGGAGGATACCCGGGGGCATCCCAACAAATCATTCCCCGCAAGAGAGCTGGCACACAATTCCCAAGGTTGGCCTGACCTTACCCCAAATCCTACAGGGGGTCAAACATACACAGAGCTAGTCGAGGAACCAAGTCCCGACTACAACAACCCTAGCACAAATCAGGGAACACCTGAGTTTTGGGAAAGTACAGAAACCCACACGAGCCCGAACACAGAATGGGGTTCAGGGAATGGACAGCCTCCTGACAGGTCTTGGACTGACCTAGGAGGTTCTACAGAGACGCCCAGCAGCGGCTATCACTTCAAGGGGCCTGAGGGTCTACAGCTAGGTAGGTCAACCAGGTCACAAAGTAACAGAAGCCCTGGCCTGACGAGCCCGGTGGGCAAGCAAGCAGGCCAGGCATCGGGGCACAGTCCTTGGAAGACACCAGGGCACAATAGAGAGAACAGGCTCACGCCTCCCTCCAGTCAGGGGACTTATGCCAGTAACCCAGAGCTAAGAAGGTCACAGAGAGCAAAGAAATCTCCTAAGTATCTAGAAGATTACATAACATTGCTGGCAAGGCAAAAGCCAGTAATCAGTGGGAGCACTGGGGAGCAAAATGTCATATAAAATAAATGTTGTATGTTGGTAGTAGTTTTAGCCCGGGGGAAAGGGGTGTTATGTCCCGAGCCTTTGCAAACGGCTCGGGCGTTTGCAGGCAGTCCCGGGCAGGTGCAAAGCTGCCCGGGACCAGACAGGCTGTCGCCAGCGCCGTGCGCATGCGCGGGTGCTGGCGCGGGAAAAGTAACCCATTTACCCGGGAGTTGCCTATATAAGAGGCTGCGAGGCGTTTGGGCGAGGCTGAAGCCATCTTCCTGTAAGCTGAACGCTGAATAAATGAAACTGAGAACTCCAGCTGCTTCTCGTGTCTGTTTTCCCGCCACGGACTCAACACCTTGGAGGTCTTCTAGTGCAACCCTCTGCTCAAGCAGGAGACCCTATACCATTTCAGACAAATGGTTGTCCAATCTCTTCTTAAAAGTCTGCAATGTTGGAGCACCCACAACTTCTGGAGACAAGTTGTTCCACCGATTAATTGTTCTAATTGTCAGGAAATATCTCCTTAGTTCTAGGTTGCTTCTCTCATTGATTAGTTTCCATCCATTGTTTCTTGTCTTGCCTTCTGGTGTTTTGGAGAATAGGTTAACTCTCTCTTCTTTGCAGCAGCCTCTCAGATATTGGAACACTGCTATCATGTCACCCCTAGTCCTTCTTTTCATTAAACTAGACATATCAATTCCTGCAACCGTTCTTCATATGTTTTAGCCTTTAGTTCCCTAATCATCTTTGTTGTTCTTCTCTGCACACTTTCTAGAGTTTCAATATCTTTTTTTAATAATAAGTGACATGTATTAAGAATGTTGCAGCATCCCAGGGTCATGTGATCATCATTTGTGATCTTCCTAGCTGACTTCCAACAAGCAAAGTCAATGGGGCAAGGCAGATTTGCTTAATCTCATGATTTAGTTAATAACAAAAATGGCAATAAAATTGGATAAGATGTACTTAATAACTGTCTTGATGGAAATTCTGGTCCCAGTGTGATTCTATGTTGTGGAATAGCTGTAGGGTTTTTTTTTTTTAAATTGCAGCATATTTTTTTTTCAAGGTGGTAACCAACCCCTAGGCTGCATGCTCCTCTGTGATCCCCAAGCAGGTCAGTGGAGCCAGATACTCTTCCAAAACACCTGGAAGATTAAATTAAGATTACAAAGTTGAAAAAAAAAGACTTATAAAGAAAACTGCATGGATGCACTCAATTCTCAGAATTTCCTGCAAAAATTCTTTTTGTTGAAGGTTCTGGGAATTGAAGTCCACACAAAGTGAACTTGAAGTTCATTTATTTGGTGGGTGCCCAGACCAGAGAAGGTTTTATTAAACCCAAATCTGAGGTTTTGAGTCTATCCTGTTCATTCCAGAAAGATGACCACTGGCCTTTCCCCTGACCTTACTGGCTCTTGACAATAAATGAAGTGGAATTGATAGTGAAGACTTGTCCACATTCAGACTTCTACCTCTCAATTTCTGTTATTGCAAGACAATCTATCTTGCAAGAGAAGGAAGCAACTGGAAGATCTGGGAAGGCAGAAAATCCAAGTCAGTGTTTTTCAATCTCAGCAACTTTAAGCTGTGTGGACTTCAACTCCCAGAATTCCCAAGCAGTCTTGTATCCAGATATCTAGATCAGGGGTGTCAAACTGCCGGCCAGATGCGTCATGGCAAAACCACGCCCACCTCATTGCCGGCAATGGAAAAAAAAGTCGTGACACATCACGACACGTCACATGACATTGCGAGTTTGACAGCCCTGATCTAGACATAAAACAAGGCTTGCTGTTTCATTTGAGAAATTATGTGGCTCTGATGTCAGGCTGCTTAAGTGAGCAGAATGTCTACCAGAGGGATGAAAGGTTTTTTTAAAGAAAAATTTACATTTGCTATCAACATCTTCATTTTTTTAAAAAGAGTTATTTCTTCATTAGGGTTATTAGGATTATTGTTGGTAATAAACATGTATTGTCCGAAGTGTGGTTAGAATATCTTTATATATTCAACTGATAGCCCTTTTTTCCTCTTTTAGATGTGTCACAGAATTGTTAGTACAGATCACTGGTATCTCCCTCCTTTCTGTGTGACACCAAAGAATCTTAAAATGACTGTCATTCACACATTTCAGGGAAAGAGTTATAAATTACTCTCTAAATTGCCAGGTGATCCACCAGTTAATTATTCAGCATTATATGTTAATTCTAAATTGATACAGAAAAGAAGATTGTCGGTGGTTCATTTAGCCATGGAGAAGAGAAGCCACATACATTTAACAAAGGTGATATATTAGTCTGTGACAGACAAAATGAAGATATTAAAAAAGTTAAATATTTTCTCTTCATTTGAGATGCCAGCTATTTTTCCACTTATTTTAATTCTCAGGGGATAGGGCAGAGAAGGAATGTCTGCTGGTCCCCCAGCTGCCATTCCTTGGCTGACAGGACATTTAAAATGCCCAGTCTGCTGAATCAAATTGAATGGGTAGAAATGATTGTGCGAATATGGTCCTTTAGGTAAAGAGGTAAAAATAAAGGCTTCCCTTGTCTGACTCTAGGGGGCAGTCCTCATCTCCATTTCCTAGCTGAGGGAGCCAGTGCTGTTTGAAGACATTTCTGTGGTCATGTGGCCAGCATGATTATATGCTGAGGCATACAGAATGCTGTTATCTTCCCACCGAAGTGGTACCTATTTATCTGCTTGCATTTGAATGCTTTCAACTGCTAGTTTGGCAGGAGCTGGGGCAAGAACAGGAACTTACACTGTCACACAGAACTTGGGTCCCAAAATGCCAAACTTCCAGTCAACAAACTCAATATCTTAACTGCTAGGCCACCCAGCCCCTTTCCCTTAGGTAACCAGGGGCTTTAAAAATGACAACCAGCACATGGAGCTGCATCTGGCAACCAATGCAGCTCACGAAGCAGTGATGTCACGTGTGTCAAATATCTGACATTATTTATGACCTGTGCAACTACATTCTGCACCAGCTGAAGTTTCCAAATGCTCTTCCAGGCAGCCCCACGTAGAGCACATTGCAGTAATCCAGAGGTAAGATCATGAGGCTGTGGGAAGTCACTTCCCCCAGAGAAAGAAATATTTTTGGGAATATTAAAAGGCAGAATATTATATTTCCCCAAAGGATCTTAAAGGCAGAATTTCTCCCCCCCCCAAGTCTCTTTGCCCCAAACAGAAACCAAGTCTTCAGAAATGCAGATGTGATAATCTTGTCAGAAAGATTAGAGTCAGGAAGCTGGGATTAGAAAGAAAGATCCCTAGAATCAACAATCCCTCACACCCAAAAATACAAGTCATCAGCCACAGCCCCAGGGAAACAGGACATGACCTTTGGGACATAATAGGATTAACCCACCACCATCAGAATACCAGAAAGGCACACTCAGGCTCAGGTCAAAGTTCATGCCACAGGAACAACTCAAAACGAAAGCCCAAGAAGGTATAAAAACCCACTCCCTACTACATGTGGTCAGTTGTTTTTCCCAGAGCCATCTTTCTGTCTGGCTATCCTCTTCAATAAACTACAATCTTCTTTCTAAAGCAGTCTCCATGTTGTTTATTCCCAGCTTGGACTGGACCCTGATGAAGATTTTTCTTTCAACAGGCATAAGTGACTGTGAGCAAAGCCTCATGATGCAGGAATGGGCACAACTGAAGCACAACCTTAAGATGTGCAAAGGCCTTCCTGGCCACAGCTACCATTTTTTTAGATGAGGGATGTTTCTGATGGCACCGGGACAAGGTGAAATAACTTCTCCTTACTTTGATTCCTACCCAAATTTAAGATGTGTAGACTTCAACTCCCAGAATTTCCCAACCAGTATGCTGACTGAGGAGTTGTGGGACTTGAAGTCCACACATCTTAAATGTTGCCAAGCTTGGAAAATATTACATTAGAGAAATCAGTGTGCAATACGGCATTGTACAAGAGAAAATGGTTTGCAAAAACTGGTAATTAGGCCCCAAACCCCTACATTTAAGCATTTCTACAATTTTAAAATTGCTTTCTAATGCTAAAAAACAAATCCCTAACTGCAGGCAAAAATATGTTTGGAGGAATATGCTCAAAATGCATGTCTTTTTTCCCCCACTTCTCTTAGCACACCCTTCCTGGAAGAACACACGTAGGAAAAAGAAACAGTTAAGGGAATATTAGCAGGTACAGGAATGAGCCAAATTGAATATATAAATTAAAGAATGTGAAGCAAAGAGAAATTGAAATGGGCCGATCAGTGAAAATGAAAAGCTGAATAAAACCAAGTTGATGGGTCTGAGTGTTCCTAACATAGGAGTCCTTACTTGATGCTATTATCATTTTTAAAAATCAGTAGCAACTGTGCAGGATAATGGCAAAATTGCAGTTAATAAGCTTCATTTGGCTTTGAAAGATAACAAGAAGCAAGTTTGCTAGACCTCTGCAACTAGTACGCTCAACTTGTGTATTTTTGTGTATTATAGAGTAAACAGGAACGTCCCCCATGAGTCGGTTGTAAACATCACTTATCCATCTGTTAAACAGGTTACTTGTTTACCACACTGTATTTCTTTGCTTTGCAGCCTTCTCTTGATTTAGTAGCCAAGGAGATGTTAGTTCTTTGGATGCAGTTTTGAAAAAAATATGTATCAGCATAGGAATTGGGGGGAGGCTTTACTCTTCTCCCACTACCATTTTCTCAATCTAAATTTATGCCAATGTTCCTGTAAAGCCTTTGCTTAAAAGAGATAGGTAAATATGTCATACTTTTTAAAAATCCCTCTGCAGAGATACCTAACTACTTGTATGGGCAATTAGCAATAGCACTAGCAATAGCACTTAGACTTATATACCACTCCACAGTACTTTGCAGCTCTTTCTGGGTGATTTATAAAATCAGAATATTGCCCCCAACTATCTGGATTCCCATTTTACTGATCTCAGAAGGATGGAAGGCTGAGTCAACCTTGAGCCCCATCAGGATCGAACTCCTGGCTGTGGCAAGAATCACCCTGCAATACTGCATTCTAACTACTGCGCCACTAGGGCTCTTATAATTGAGATTAACAATTAACAACAGACTTGGGATTTTAACAGAATAAATTTGAACTAGTTGGATGATGTGTCTACAGCAGCCCAAACTGCTCCTCTTCTAGATGTATTACATTTCCATTTTCTTAGAGATTGGGCTTGTAGGCTGGGAAGAATGGACATGATAATGGAGTACATTTGGAAGGATCAGGTTATGGATAGCTTTTATAGAGCAAAATGTAGCACCTATTTTTGCCATTACAGTATTGAGCAGTGAGAAAGTATGCCTGAGAAAGCTGCAATATTGCAGTGAAGTAGTAAATTATTGTGTGGTTCTTGGGCTGGGACTTCTCACTCTGTCTCACTTCGTGCAACAAAACTGATCTCTAAGGTTCCTTGAGCAGGAAGGAACTCGACTTACAGAAATGGCAGAGAGCATTGGGTCAGATCCCATTTTTTTTTGATTGGCATGATGGTGCAGTGGTTAGAATGTAGTATTTATTGCAAGCTTACTCTGCCCACAGCCAGGAGTTTGACCCTTGAGATTGACTCAGCCTTCCATCCTTCCGAAGTCAATAAACTGAGGACCCAGATTGTTGGAGGCAACATGCTGACTCTGTCAACTGCCCAGAGAGGGCTATAAAGCAGGGGTCTGCAACCCTGGCAACTTTAAGACTTGTGGACTTCTGAAGTCCACAAGTCTTAAAGTTGTCAGGGTTGCAGACCCATGCTCTAAAGCACTGTGGAGCGGCATATAAGTTTAAGTGCTATTGCTATTAATGGAGACCCATGGATAAGTTGAAAATGAGTGCCCTGGTTGGAAGAATTCAGAAAATGCAAAAAAATGAGCAAAGTCAGTCTAACCAGCAAGATATCTAGCCTCTTTGTTATCACACAATTTTTACCTTCCAAAAATGTCTTTTCAATATTCCTCACTCTAAAAAAAAACACCATGTTTTAAAAATCAAACTTTAAGAAATTGTTTAAGTCATTGCATTCTTTTTAGTAACAAAGTCTCTTTTCAGATTTCCATTTCCCTTTCCCTTTTGCTCGTTTGATCCAGGTCCTGTTGGAGTAGTATCAATGTCTCATGGCTAAATATGTTTCAATCTACTTTTAATCATTTTTGGATTAGCTCGGGCTGTGTTTAACACTGTTAGCTGCTGGGATCTCAGTCAGTTTTTAAAATGTTTTGATCTTGAATGTTAAACAAGGAAACAAATAGGCTGAATTCTAATGCCTATTGAGATTCTCAATCATCCAGTTTTGGTCACCATGATGTAAAAAAGATGTCGAGACTCTAGAAAGAGTGCAGAGAAGAGGAACAAAGATGATCAGGGGACTGGAGGCTAAAACATATAAAGAATGGTTGCTGGAATTGGGTATGTCTAGTTTAATGAAGAGAAGGACGAGAGGGGACATGATAGCAGTGTTCCAATATCTCAGGGGCTGCCACAAAGAAGAGGGAGTCAAGCTATTTTCCAAGGCACCTGAGGGCAGGACAAGAAGCAACGGATGGAAGCTGATCAAGGAGAGAAGCAACCTAGAACTAAGGAGAAACTTCCTGCAGTTAGAACAATTAACCAGTGGAACAACCTGCCTCCAGAAGTTGTGAATGCTTCAACACTGGAAGCTTTTAAGAAGTGTCTGGGCAGCCATTTGTCTGAAATGGTATCGGGTTTCCTGCCTGAGCAGGGGGTTGGACTAGATGACCTCCAAGGTCCCTTCCAACTTTATTAATTATTATTATTTATTACTATTATTTATCATCATCATCATCATCATTATCCAGGTCATGGTTGGCCCAAAGGTGCTTTTCTAAAGGCAGCTAGACTTTGTTGTTTTTTTCCTTGAAAATATTTTGCTTCTCAACCAAGAAGCTTCTTCAGTTCTGGCTGAATTGTGGGGAATGCAGTGATTATAATCCTTAACAGTCATCTGGTCATTAGCTCTCTGAGAGTTGTTCAGACACTTTGGGGTTTATCTGTACCCTCAGGGTTACCTGAATCAGATTGCAAATAGGTATGGGACTAGTCAGAGTACTTATGATCAGATGACTGCAAAGAATATAAATCCTCCCATTTCCCCCCATTCAATCAGAAACTGAAGAAGCTTCTTGGATGAGAAGCAAAATGTTATCAAGAAAAAAATGCTATTCTAATCTTTTTGAAAGACTACTTTGCTTTGGAGAAGTGTTGAATGGAGCAATGCCTTGAAACTGTTTCCCTCACCTGTAAGTTCCAATCTGTTAAAAATAACGCTGCCATTTTATGACATCTAAAACAGCTACTACTTTGCTAATAGTAGGCCAGGCCTTGCAAGATGATGCATGTGAACCATTTTTTGCCAAGAAAATCAATTCCCCCCATCAATCCAGTTGCCCCTCCAGTCTGCATTCACACTGTATTCCTGAGAGGTGGGGGGAGACATGCCAAATAAATGCAAGCCTATCTTCAAATTTAATTTCCCCATGAAGTATTTTCAGGGGCTCCTTGTCTGCATCCACATAATATGTGATAGTCTCTTGTTGCCTAGGAATGCAAACTCCTTTTAAAAGAAAAAAAAAGAAAAGAAAAGGTGAGATTTCATCAACTCTCTTTTTATCCATTTGGAAAATAAACCCCACACATCATTATTCTGCTATTTCAGAGAAAAGGGCTGAATGTTTTCATTAAGCATAACAGCTGCTTCTTTTGTAACAGCCGGATTTCACTAGTGAGGATGGCAAATTCAGCATTCCTCATTTAACAGTAATTGCTCAAGCTTAGATTGCGGCTATTTTCTTCAGCACGTGTAAATTAATTCTGTGGCAATGAAGACAAAAGGAGAAACCTGGATCTGAAATCGTAACAAAGAAAATTTAGAACAGGTGCCAGAGGCTGAATAACTGGGCCTCTGCCTGTGGTGTTAGAGTCCATTGAAAACATTTAAGAGTTAACATGGGGATGCTGAATCCATGTTAAATTTGTAGGAAGAAATAATAATTTGGGAAATGTCAGGTGTGAAAGCTTTGAAAAGGCTCCACAGATGCACACTAAGCATCAAAGAAGAATTTAGGCTTGGAGGTTTCTTAGATTAATTTTTAATAACCCCTAGATTATTGGGTGACAGAAAGGTATAGTGAGAATTAGGCAATCTTTGAAGCCGTGCCATCCCAAGCAAGTGACTCTTTTCTACTTTTGAGCTGAATTTTATACAAGACCATTTCTGAGGGAGCTTTGTGCAAAATGTCCTAAAGGGTCTTCTCCTTGGCCCAATGTTTCCTGCTTGGTTTATCTGATAGTAACGCAGAGCAACAATGGGAGTCTGGAGTTACCTGCAATTTTGTATTTTGTGAAACAGAACAGTGGATGGTAGGCTAAGCAGCAGTTAAAAGCAAAAAAAACCCCCAAAATCCTCACTTGTCTACAGGGTTATGAGGCTGTCCTCTGTGGCTGCTTCACAATCCCAGGACTGATTTAATTAATTTGCATGTACTCCAATGATTTAAGTTAATATGACAATAAATACTGTGTTTGTTATTTTTTGGGAGTTTCTCCTATGATGTCTAGACAGAAGAACAAACACTAGAGAGCTTAGAAACTGCTTATGTTTGTACTACAGGCGGCCCCTGGGTTACAAACCATTCCCAGGTCAAAGTTATAGGTAAGTTGGAATGGATACATACCATTCACATTTAGTGTCAGTCAAAGATTTGTCACAGTACAGGGTAGTCCTCAACTTATGACCGCAACTGAGCCCAAAATTTCTGTTGCTAGCTACGTGACACACTCATTGATTTTTGCCCCGTTTTACAATCTTTCTTGCCACAGTTGTTAAATGAATCACTGCAGTTGTTAAGTTAATAACACATTTGTTAAGTGAATCTGGCTTCCTCATTGACTTTGGTTGTCAGAAGTTTGCAAATGGTGATCACATGAGCCCAGAATACTGCAACCGTCATAAATATGAGTCAGTTGCCAAGCATCCGAAGTTTGATCATGTGACCATGGGGATGCTGCAATGGTCATAAGAGTGAAAAATGGTCATATGTTTGCTTAATAACCACTGCAGCAGTCATAAAACTGGGTCGGTCATGTGCATGACCCACTTTCTGACTGTCACAACTTAAAACTAATGCACAGGCTCCATTATGGTCCTAAAACAAGGATTACCAGAACAAGTTGTAAGTCAGATGTTCTTAATGCAGAGACTGCTGACATTTATCTCCTAGGATGAAGCATGCAGAAAAGGCATTGTTTGTTTCCATGTGTGTTCCTGGGATAAATAACTAAGGGTAAATTGTCTACAAAGTCAACCTGTACATTCCTCACAGGTCACAACTCAATAAAACAATGGACAGTTACCTTTCAAGAGGCACATTCCTGAAATATATGAAGGATCCATTTAGAACACATCTAAATTCTTTTATACAGATAGTCCTTGACTTATAGAAAGTCATTTAGTGGCCATGTAAAGCAGAGGTGTCAAACTGCAGGCCCGCGGGCCGGTTGCATCATACGGAGGCTGCGCTCATCCCAGCTCTGGAAATGCGAAAAAAGTTGCGATACATCAAAAAACGTCATGTCACGCGGCGAGGTTGACACCCATGATCTAAAGTTACAGCAACACTGAAAAAAGTGAGTAATGACTGTTTTTCACACTTACGATCATTGCAGTATCCCCATGATCACATAATCAAAACTCATACGCTTGGCAACTGACTCATATTTATGACGGTTGCGGTATTCCGGGGTCATGTGATCACCATTTGCCACCTTCTGACAAGCCAAGTCAATGAGGAAGCCAGATGCACTTAACACCTGTCTTACTAACTTAATAACTGCAGTGATTCATTTAACAACTGTGTCAAGAAAGATTGTAGAATGGGCCAAAGCTCACTTAACTGTCTTGCTTAGTAACAGAAATTTTGGGCTCAATTGGGGTTGTAAGTTGAGGATATCTGTATATCCAGGCCTCTACAGACTCGTGGTTTGCTAGAGCCCTGATTTTGCCTCCTCTGTTGCTCTATGGCTGTGATCACACAACACATCTAGCCAAATCAGTTAAACAGCCAGCAGCTGCATTTGCACCACATGCTAAATGCTGTTAGTGTTGGTTAGTGTTACCTTGCTTAGGTTTTTTTTTTTTTATAGCTCAGTATGTTCTGGGAACACATCCAATTTGGTTGGCTGATGATTCAATGTATTGTAAACCCAGAAATGAGTTATGCCAATAACCAAGGTAACTGTGATTGCAAACTCAGCCGGTGTGATAAACCAGGACAATAAATGGGAGGGGCTTAGGTATCTTCCTCCAGCTGCTCCTCTTCACAAGAAAGGCCTCAATCGTTCAATAATATATTTGTTTTGACATGCAAAACCACCCGTCCCAGTTTAAATCCTGGCATTTGGTACAGGTAGTCGTCAACTTACAACAGTTTGTTTAGGGACCATTCAAAATTACAATAGCATTGAAAAAAGTGACTTAGGACCATTTTTTTACACTTATGACCATTGCAGTATCCCTGGGTTGCATGATCAAAATTCGGATGCTTGGCAACTGACTTATACTTATGACGGTTGCAGTGTCCTGGGGTCATGTGATCACCTTTTGCGATCTTCTGACAAGCAAAGTCATAGAGGAAGCCAGATTCACATAACAACCGGGTTACTAACTTATCAACTGTAGTGATTCTCTTAACAACTGTGGCAAGGAAAGTCCTAAAATGGGGCAAAACTCACTTAACAAATGTCTCACTTAGGAACAGAAATTTTGGTTTCAGTTGTGATTGTAGGTTGAGGACTACCGGTAGAAGATCTCTAGCATTTCCCACAACTCTCAATCAGTGTTGATAAAAGTGAGCTTGTTTGATAAAGGATGATAAAAGACAGCTCTTCATTTTTGCTTTAGAAAGTGGTAAAAACAAGGATCATAGGAACTGTTTAATAATAATAATAATAATAATAATAATAATAATAATAATAATAATAATAATAAAGTTGGAAGGGACCTTGGAGGTCATCGAGTCCAACCCCCTGCTCAGGCAGGAAACCCTACACCTCTGGAATGGAATATTCTTTGCACTTTGCCATACCTCAAACAATATTGTTATATGAGGTGGTTGTGCTACTTAATACATAGGGACAATATATGCAACACATTCTATTAAAGTAGAAGGAATCTACTTTTTGATCTTTGTCTAACTTAAACAGAGCGTCATCAATAATGAATGCATGTCAAATATGGTAGGTGGATTTTGGTGGTAATGTAACCATTTTAGGATCCTGAGATCTACTGGTACTACCACATTGATATGCTGCTAACTATAAATAAAGTATAACCAAATCCAGATTACTAAAAGAAAATATGGATTATAATTAAAAATGTTTAGGAATAATACATAACGTTCTCCCTCAGTTTAGTGGCTTTGAACCATAGCTCCTAGAATTTCCTGCCAACAAAACCTTTTTTTTTTAAAACAAGTTTTATTGTTTTTTTCATTTTACAAACAAGTGCTTAAGAAACAACGTGGTGGCAGGGCAATCAATTGTCCACAAAACAAAGTCATACTCACATACTTCAGATTAAGTTATTAAAAACCTCCTCTCTTTTCCCTTTAATGACATATTATATTCAAATTGATGTATTTCAATAGAACTAAATCAATCATAACAATCCTCAATAATCTTTCATCTAAATAAATCCACAAATCCAGATCCTGTGTTAAGTTTGACTATTTCACTTGCTATATTCCTTATTTCTAATCTAAATACCTAATTAACACTTCGGGAGTCTCCCCGTAACCTTTTTCCTTAACATATTCAATAAATATTTATTAATATCATTTCTTCTTTTTTCTTATTCCTCTTCCATTACAAAATGACTATCAATTCTAATAAGAAAAGAAAATATTAGTTAAAATCAGAAAGGGAAAAAAAGAACAAAGAAGAAAAAACAGAAACAAAAAAAAGAAAAGAGAAAAAATACTTTTCTATTTCTATTGTTCTTTATAATCTAACAATCAATCCCACAATATCTGTATCAAATTTCTTTAACCTCCCAAAGTTACTGTATCCAAAACATATTAATACATAGACAAAACAACTTATTATTAAGTTCAAACCTTTAATTAATTTTTATTCAATCTAATCTTTTATTTAATTGTCTTAAGCCATAAATCAATCCATATCTAATAAGCCTTTTAAACCCATTACATAAAACCTTAAATCACATTCTTGAATCTTATTCTGGCTTTCCTTTTATGCCAAACCGGTTTCCATAACAAGGCCTCTATATCAATGAACAAGTCACTCTTTATGCCTTGTAGTATCCTTTGAATCAAACAGAGACGTCCTCTTTTCTGTTTTAGAGACCTAGCTCCTTCCAACAAAAACTTTAACAGGGATTGATTCATTTCCTGAGGGTTATGTGCCACTCCAATTGCAAGTGACTCTGAGCCATTTGCACTTCAATTTATAGTAACAAGTTCAAAACATAACTTAGCATAATTGAGTAATATAATACCAAGGAAAATCCATAACAATTAGTGAAAAACATTCCATCTAGAATAGATCTTAATGATCTTCCAGATTCCTAGCAGAGTAAGGACCATTTTAACCTTTGTGAATCCAGAAAAGACAGCACTGATACAGTTCTCTCATCATGAGACACTGTAGAGACAAGTCAACTCTTCACGGTAAACCAGATTAAGAAACCAAAGTTATGTATTAGACATGCTAATACTACTTTTATAAGTTCAAACAGAATCTCAATGTACCTGTCCTCTTTCTCCCTTCATCTACAAGAGAACTAGAGAAGGTCAAACCTGAAATGCTTTATCAAATTACATTTCTATCTTGGATCCAAATTTTTGTCTGAGTGTTGTCTTAGTTCCAGCTCTTCCTCCTGTTCCTCAAGGTTACTTTTAAAGCCCATTACAGTTTGGGATGCTGGCAAGTCTTTCCTTCTTATGGGCAAATGCTAGCTAAGAGTGGGCAGTCTCACTGATATCCAGGTCTTTAACCATGAAGGGTTTTAAAGGTTACAACCAGCACCTTGAACTTCACCCAGTACAGCTCTCAAAGCAGAGGTCTCACACAAGGCAAGGTTATTGCCTTTGTTACTTTAACTGCAACTTGATGGACCAGCTGTAACTTCTGAGTGGTCTTTAATGGCGGTCCCACACTGACCACCATTGCTTGACAGTGAGATGGGTAGCATATAAATTTAATAAATAAATTTCAAATGATCAAAGTGATCAAGCCATGTGTCACTACAAGCAGGCCTTCCAGTCAGAAAAGGATGTTACTGTTGGAAAAGAGAGAGTTGGTCAAAAGTCCTCCAGGCCACAGCTACCAGTAGTACTTTCTCATATAAAATAGAGAGTCCACGGACATGATTTCTTCCTTTCTATCAACTGAAATTGCTCAGTCTGGAAGGAAGAGAATCAGTGTAAAGAAATACCAACTCTCACTTCTAACCCTTGAAACTAGTCCAGAAAGATAGCACAAACAATAGTATTGAAAGCTGCTGAGAGGTCTAGCAGAATTATGAAGGTCACATACATATATCTCAATCCCACTATAGGTCACCATAAAAGCAATCAGTGTGATCTGGTGTCTATGCTCAGGCCCTGATTGATAAGGTCCAGATTCACCCACTTAATCAGAGCCCCCTCCATATGCAGGCCTTCTACTTATTCAACCACCTTCTTCCCAAAGGAAAGGTTGAAGGGTAGTTAATAGTTATCAAAAACAGTTGGGTCAGATATTGACTCCTGGGGGTAGGATTTGTCACTGCTTCCTTCAAGGCAGTCAGTGTAACCCTCCCTCATTCAAGGTTGCACCAACCACTCCCCTGAGCTCCCCTCCTGTTACTTGCAAGTAGCAGAGCTGATGTCACAGAGAAGTAGACTTTGTCAATTCTATGAGATTTCCCCCTCCCCCCCCAAAAAACCCCATCCCTGAGTGACTTTCTTTCCAGATACCAAAGAAATTTATCAGAGCAACCTATTACATGCTGGTTTACCCTATCCTTCCCTAAAAGCATCCAGGTTACACTACAAAGGGCTCCTAGTCAGCAATTTGTTTCTTTGGAAGAATAAAAGCGGGGAAATGTTGCTACTTTTTCTGCACAATGTAGACTCAGATCTGAGCTTTTACCCATGAGTCATAATTGCTCTTTGTCTTTTATCAGTATCTAGGAATCTCCTATATTGCTTCATCTCCCAGAGCTCATCAAAAAAGCAGAAGTAATCTTGGCTTGGTGGAGAGAGAAAGAGAAATCACTCAGGCACAACCCTATGAAAAGCCCAGTTGCCTCCATATGACAAAGATTGATCATAGTCTTGACAGAACTGTCTACCAGGTCCATGGAATTCTTTAGGCATTCAACCAAGTAGATGCATTAGCTATCTGTGAAAGCCCCATCCATTTGGTTTCCTCTGGAGATTGGTGGCACTGGTTAGCTTCATAGATATGAGTGGTCTCACCACGGCAAAGGATAAATGTTAAGGTTCTCTACTTCAGATCACATTGTATCAGTTCTGAGACAAAAATAGGTTGAATGTGTGATCCTCAATGTTTTGATCCTCAATAACCTGGGTCTAGCGCAGATGGATATGGATTCCCAGCCTTATAAAGTGGGAAACATCATCATCTAACTGGTGGTGAATTCAAGTACCTCAGGAATGCCACTGTGCAACAGGGAGCCCAGTATAGCAGCAGGAGTCCCAATTTGATCCTTGATTTCAGAAAGAAAGCTTTGTATCCAGTTATCTGTGAAACACCATTTTGGTCACCTGCGAAACATCAAATGATACTTGCCAGCAATCCTCCCCTGCTCTTAGTTCACAGCTAATTCCAGATCCAAAACAGAGAGGGGCACATTTCTGATAGAGGAACACCCCTCTCTTTACTTATCTAGGTCTGAGATGCCTTTCCATCCGCAATTAGATGATACATAAAGATGTATTCATCTTTTCCAGTTTCATACCCCACAGTCCCTGACATCAGCCCACACCTGTTTGAAGTTATAGTCTATACATCCTACCTTAATGCCATATGAATCAGTACTTTCTGTACTGTATTTTTAAATATGCACCTGAAATCTAAACAAACATATACTTGGGGAAACTGTAAAAATAAATTAAAAAAACCAATCCTCTCACCCTTTGAAAACTTGATACATTTCCACGTCCTCTTTTGTGGACTTTCACAAAATTCCTGCTTTCTTTTTATTCTAGTATATTCTTTTATCATTTTTGGTAGGGAAGCCATAATATTCACAGCATATTATGGATTACCATTTTTTCTCCTTTAGCGTGTCAGATAGCTAGCTGGTCTGAACTGTATGCTAAGCAATTGTTTGGTGCGCAAGTTTAACCATGATTAGTAAAGTTCAAAATATAGATGATCAAACTGACATGTTCTCATTTGTCTTTATAAAAACAAACCACAATTTAGAGTCAAATGCACAGAGAACCTGTTGGGAAACTGCCAGTCAGGAAAGGAGGAGGGGTAAAGTGGGGAATTAGCCTTGGGTTTTTTGCAGCTTCAAGAGAATTAGGACTAACACCTGTCCCCAAACTGTATCTGTTTTTCTCCCAAGAAAAGGCAAGCAGTCTGGGGAGATTCTTGTAGAGATAGTCCTCAACTTACAACAGTTTATTCAGTGACTATTCAAAGTAACAACGGCACTCAAAAAGTGACTTATGACCGTTTTTCATACTTATGACCATTGCAGCATCCCCATGGTCACATAATCAGAATTGAGATGCTTGGCAACTGACTCATATTTATGATGGTTGCACTATCCCGGGATCATGTGATCACCTTTTGCAAACTTCCAACAAGCAAAGTCAATGGGAAAGCCAGATTCACTTAACAACTGTGTTATTAACTTAACAACTGTAGTGTTTCATTTAACAACAGTTGTGATCGTAAGTCAAGAACTACCTGTATTATCAGTTGGAATATAATAAAGTAGTCAGCTTGAGCCCTCAGCTGTGGATCTGCTTGCCTGTACCTGATGTAACCATAGGGGTTAATGTAAACCCCAAACCTTCCCATTTGTATCTTAGATCTAGGCTGCAAACTCAGCAGGAAACTAGGTTTGTTTGTATCTAAATGTAGTCAATGTTGTAATGTTACTTAGCTTTCTTCCTTGCTTTGTGATTGTGCAGTTACAAAGCATTTTGGAACATTATTGTTTGCAGCTTGCTCAAAGCACACATTCCTCAATAGCCTTAATCAGCCTGCCTTCATATGGAATGTGCAAATACAAAGAATGAAACTTTTTTTCAAAATAAGCAGGGCATGAATTGGCCAAGGCTAAAATTTTGAAATACTTTGGAAATGAAACCAATTTTTCATCACCCTCAAGAACTGATATCACCCCTTGACAAACCTTAACTTCTTAGCATCTGCTCTCTCCACTTAGTCTCCAACGTGGCTTTTTTACCTTTTGAATTTTATTCCAGACACGTTCTTTACCACTTTTCCTTCCTTCGAGGGTGTCCATGGCATCTGCCATTAGTGACTGCAGCTGTGACACCAAGATAAAAATTATCGGAATGGAATTCACACAGAAATAACTTCCCTAAATACACAGATTAAAAGCTAATTAAAAAATCATTTGTACGCTGATGATTTTATTGCTCATCTTTTGCACAATGAACGGCATCAGCATCATTTCGTCTATTTTTTTTCTCCCCACTTGGACTCATCCACATTTTGCTTTTTGTTATTGGGGATAAATAATGACTTATTTACTTATTTACAAATAAGTAAATACGCAATAGTAAATATGAGTTTTTTGTTGATAGTTTATAACGGTTGCAATTTTTTTTTACAAATATATGTGTTCTATAGCAATAAGGAAAAATTAGAACATATAAGTACAATTAGTTTCAACATAACAATTAAATGCATACTTGTGTGTTCCACTAAAATTGGAATGAGACTAAAATGTATAGCACAATGGACACTTTTTAACATGTTCTCTTTGAGTTATTTGTCTATTTGTGTTTATTTTTTATACAGTATATTATTCACATTCTTAGGCCAGTAACTTGTCAATGACTCTGGGCAGTGTACAAAATTAAAAACAAAGGTGTAAAAAACCATCACAAATGGAAAAAGATGTTAATACTGGTGTAATAAGCTTATTCTATTCTATTCTATTCTATTCTATTCTATTCTATTCTATTCTATTCTATTCTATTCTATTCTATTCCATTCCATTCCATTCATGTTAATCCTGGTGGCTTATATAAAGCCCCTTATATAGACAGCCTGCATCTCACCCTAGCTCAGAGCCTGGAGAAAGAGCCAGATAAATAGTTTTGTGTAGTGATAACAATTGGGACTGACAACGTAGTTGCTAAGTGAAACATCACAATATCTATATCATGGTGAATCAGAGCACATGTAAAATACTTTAGAATACATTAGATTCCAAAATGGTAGCAAAAATACAGTAAAATTAACACTTCCATTACAGGAAATATATGACACAAAACCAAATAAATAAATGGAATAAAAAGGTGGTAAAGTGATACTGATTCCCTAAAAGGCATGTCATTCTGTTCTAGCGGAATAACACAGTTCATAGTTAATTCCAAGAGGCAAAGCGTAAATGAAGAAACTGCAGCTTTAAGCAGACCCTTTTAAGCAAACACTCAAAATCAGTTTCAATACAGCTAGTCCTTGACTTACAACAGTTCATTTAGTGACTGTTCAAAATTAAAACATCACTGAAAAAAGTGACTTATGACCGTTTTTCACACCCATGACCATTACAGCATCCCCATGGCCATATGATGAGAATTTAGACATTTGGCAACTGACTCGTATTTATGACGATCGCAGTGTCCCGGGGTCATGGGATCCCCTTTTGCGATCTTCTGGCAAGCAAAGTCAATAGGGAAGCCGGACTCATTTGATAACCGTGTTGCTAACTTAACCCCTGCAGTGATTCACTTAACAGCTGTGAAGAAAGTTGTTAAGAAAGGTTGTAAAATGGGGCAACGTTCACTTAACAACTGTTTCACTTAGCAGCAGAAATTTTGGGCTCAACTGTGGTTGTAAGTCTAGGACTACCTGTACAACCTATCAGTTAAAGCATTAATCTTCAGCAAGGCTGAAATTTACACACCACAGATAGATATTTTTTATTAAAATAATGATCACCAAGAGAAATTTAAGAAATAAAAGTTTAATCAACCAAGCTTTCGTCAAATACACTTGACATCATCAGGGTTAAAAGGCAGATGCTGAAAGAAATCTTACATATAGTTGTTAAATGCCTATCTAACAACTATATGTAAGATTTCTTTCAGCATCTACCTTTTAACCCTGATGATGTCAAGTATATTTGACGAAAGCTTGGTTGATTAAACTTTTATTTCTTAAATTTCTCTTGGTGATCATTATTTTAATAAAAAATGGAAATTCCCAAGAGTCAAATTTTTACTTGTATTATTAATTACATATATATATATATATATATATATATATATATATATATATATATATATATATATATATATATATATAATAGTAATAGTAGTAAAGTTGGAAGGGACCTTGGAGGTCATCTAGTCCAACCCCCTGCTCGGGCAGGAAACCCTACGCTATTTCGGACAAATGGCTGTCCAGTCTCTTCTTAAAAACTTCCAGTGTTGGAGCATTTACTGCTTCTGGAGGCAGCTGTTCCACTGATTAATTGTTCTCACTGTCAGGAAGTTTCTCCTTAGTTCTAGGTTGCTTCTCTCCTTGATGAGTTTCCACCGTTGCTTCTTGTCCTGCCTTCAGGTGCTTTGGAAAATAGCTTAATTCCCTCTTCTTTATGGCAGCCCCTGAGATATTGGAATACTGCTATCATGTCCCCCCTTGTCCTTCTCTTCGTTAAACTAGACATACCCAATTCTCGCAACCGTTCCTTATATGTTTTAGCCTCCAGTCCCCTAATCATCTTTGTTGCTCTTCTCTGTACTCTTTCTAGAGTCTCAACATCTTTTTTACATCGTGGTGACCAAAACTGGATGCAGTATTCCAAGTGTGGCCTTACCAAGGCATTGAAGAGTGGTATTAATACTTCACGTGATCTTGATTCTATCCCTCTGTTAATGCAGCCTAGCACTGTGTTGGCCTTTTTGGCAGCTGCAGCACACTGCTGGCTCATATTTAAGTGATTGTCTACTAGGACTCCGAGGTCCCTCTCACAGTTACTACTATTGAGCATGGTGCCACCTATGCTGTACTTGTGCATTTGGTTTTTCTTGCCTAAATGTAGAACCTTGCTTTTTTCACCATTGAATTTCATTTTGTTAGTTAGTGCCCAGTGTTCAAGTCTGTCCAGATCCTTCTGTATCTGAAGCCTGTCTTCTGGAGTGTTGGCTATTCCTGCCAGCTTGGTGTCATCTGCAAATTTGATGAGTTCCCCATCTATCCCTTCATCCAAATCGTTGATGAAGATGTTGAAGAGTACTGGGCCCAGAACAGAGCCCTGGGGCACCCCACTACACACTTCCCTCCATATAGATGCAGTTCCATTGAGGACCACTCGCTGAGTACGGCCGGTCAGCCAGCTACGGATCCATCTGGTGGTGGTTCTGTCTACCCCACATTTTTCTATCTTGTCAAGTAGTAGGTTGTGATCTACTTTATCAAATGCCTTACTGAAGTCCAAGTAAATTATGTCCACAGCATTCCTCTGATCCACTAATTTTGTCACTTGGTCAAAGAATGCAATAAGATTTGTCTGGCATGATCTATTTTTGACAAACCCATGTTGGCTTTTAGTAATGACTTTGTTTGCCTCTAGGTGTTCGTTGATTCGTTGTTTGATTATCTTTTCCAGGATCTTCCCAGGTATTGAGGTCAGGCTGATAGGTCTGTAATTTCCTGGATCCATTTTTTTTCCTTTTTTGAGGATGGGAACTACATCAGCTCTTTTCCAGTCCTCTGGTAGTTCCCCTGTGTTCCAGGATCTTTGAAAAATATAGTTCAGTGGCTCCGATATCACATCTGCCAGTTCCTTGAGAACTCTGGGGTGTAATCCGTCTGGTCCTGGCGATTTGAACTCATCTAGGCTGGACAGGTGCTCACTAACGATTTTCTTGCCTATCTTAACTTGTGTTTCTGTTTTGTTTTTTGTGGCACTATTTTTGATAGGTTGGTCTGTTTTTTCCCTTTGTGTAAAGACAGATGCAAAAAATGAGTTAAATAGTTCTGCTTTCTCCCTGTTGCTTGTCACCTTCTTGCCACTTCCACCCACTAATGGACCAATCATTTCCTTCACTTTTTTCTTGTTTTTTACATGTTGAAAGAAGCTTTTTTTGTTATTTTTGACTTTGGTCGCAAGCCTCAGTTCATTTTGAGCCTTGGCTTTCTTCACTTCATCTTTGCAGGCTCGGGCTATTTGCTGATATTCTGACTTAGTTATGTTCCCCTCTTTCCACTTTCTATACTTGTCCTTTTTATCTTTCAATTTGTCAGAGAGTTCTTTATGCAGCCATGCTGGTTTCTTTTGAGAGCTGTTGTTTTTCCTCTTTGTTGGTATTGTGCTAGACTGTGCTTTTATTATCTCATTTTTCAAAATTTCCCAAGCTTCTTGAGTTGTTTTCCCCTTGAGGATTCTCATCCATGGAATCCTTCCCAAGCCCTCTCTAAGTTTATTGAAATTAGCTCTCTTGAAGTCCAAGACTCTAGTTTGACTGTGTTCTATTGGTTGTGCTTCTATAATGTTGAATTCTAATATTGCATGATCACTTCCTCCCAGGGTTCCTATGGCTCCAACACCGTCTATCATTTCATCTCTGTTAGTGAGAATTAGATCCAAAATGGCTAATCCCCTAGTTCCATTCTCTACTTTTTGGGAGACAAAGTTGTCTGCTAGGTTTGCCAGGAACCTGTTTGATCTTCCACTTGGTGCGGAGTTTGTCTCCCAGTTGATGTCAGGGTAGTTAAAGTCCCCCATTACTATTGTGATGTGCTTCCTACATACCTTAGTTAGCTGACTAGCAAAAAGTTCATCTATTTCCTCTGTTTGGTTGGGTGGTCTGTAGTATACACCTATGGCAATGTCATTCCCCCCCCCTTTTATATTGACCCAAATGCATTCAAGACAGTTTTTATCATTGTTGTACTCTATTTCTGTGAAGATGTAGTTATTTCTTATATAGAGAGCAACTCCACCTCCTCTTTTATTTGGTCTGTTTCTTTTAAATAATTTAAATCCCTCTAGCTGTGTGTTCCATGTGTGAGTTTCATCCCACCATGTTTCCGTAATGGCAACAATATCGTATCTGCCCTCATTAACCTGAATTTCTAGTTCACCCTGTTTGCTGTTCATACTTTGTGCATTGGTGTATAAACATTTGAGTCCTTTGTGGGTGGCCCTGTGTTTCCTTTCTACATAACCTGTGTGGTGCCTGAGTTCCCCTATTGTCTTACCACCTATTTGGTTAGTGCACTTTATATGGCACTCGCTATTAGAGGCTTCATTTTGATTGGTAGCAAGGTTGGTATTCTTGTCCACACACACATCTGTGCTACATGCACTGATAGCCCTATAGTTTTTAAATTGCCGGGGACAGGGTTGTTCCGTATCAATTAACTCCCTGTCCCCGCTGTTTAGTTTAAATTTCCCTCCAGAAAATCTGTGAATTTATAGCCGAGTAACTCAGTCCCTTTTTTTGATGGATGCAAACCATCTCTTTTGTACATCTTTTGATTGGACCAGCTACTGACATCGTGACTAATATATCCAAAGCCTTCCCCTTTACACCATTCCTTTAGCCACATATTGAATTGTGCTATGCGCTGGCCTTTTCCGTTTTGCTCCTTATACACTGGTAAAACCTCTGAGAAAGTAAGCCTACAGCCTATTCTGCTAAGTTCCTTCCCCAAGCTCTGGAAATCATTCTGCACAGAGAGTACATCTTTTTGGGACAGATCATTAGTGCCAAGGTGTACAATAGCCTCCACATCACAGTCCTTGCTGCCATTCTTGATTATTTTAGAAATACGCTTCTTGTCCCTACTGGCAGTAGCACCTGGAAGACACCTGACCTCTTTCAAAGCCTCTGTGTCCTTTCCTAAATTTACATCCCTTATAATTGAATCACCTACCAGAAGGTAGCTTCTCTTTTTGGGAGCCTTTCTATTCTTGCATGACTGATGTGCAATACCTGATTCACACTTCTCCCTATCAAAATCTAGTTCTTCTATATATGTAGGTCTTTGGTTGTTCGGGTTTTCTCCCACATAAAATTGGAAGTGTCTTGGCGACGTTTCGTCGCCAAGACACTTCCAATTTTACGCGGGAGAAAACCCGAACAACCAAAGACCTACATACAAATACCCGCGAAAACCTCAGAAAACATATATATATATATATATATATATATATATATATATATATATATATATATATATATATATATATACTGTTCCAGAGGTCAGGGGTGATAGACAAGGCACAACTCCTATGTCCTATCAGATAAGGTTGCATAACGGATTGCTTAATGAAGTATTTTCACTCTTTCTGATCTTATGGGATGAACATTATTTTTCTCCAATTAAAATTATTTTTCTCCAATTAAAATTCTCCAATCAGATATTGCCTGCCTTGCACCGAAATATGGACAGACACCATGTGTATCTTTTAATTAATTAATTAAACTTTAATTAATAATTAAATTTTAAATTAAGTGATTAATTAAATTTGTTTGCCACTCGTCTTGGTGTAAGGCGACTCTAGGCAGCTTACAAGATCAAAATGAGACTATAATTATATGCACCAGTGTATACAAATCTCAGTAAAATCACAATGAAAATACAGGTTATAACTAAAATTAAACGATGGGGAGGAAAAGAGCAGAATGTATGGGGTGGGGGGAAGAGGTGGAAGCTATGTTCAATGTTTCTTCCATAGGGTCAGTAGCTTCATTAAACTGTGAAACTGTAAACTGTTGTCTTAGTCAAGCTTTGCACAACGTGACAAGATGTATTTGGCTTTAGTTTAGCGTGTTGGATGAATCCAACCACTATGACTTATTCAATAATCTGGTCAAACAAACTATTATGTAATGCAATTTGTGAATCCAACCTCTATTCCAGGGGTGTCAAACTCAATTTCATTGAGGGCCGCATCAGCATTGCGGTTGTCCTTGGGGGGCCCGGTGGGTGTGGCCAGAGTGGGTGCAGCCTACTGGGTGGGCATGAATGGAGTGGGTGTGGCCTACTGGGTGGACGTGGCCAGTTCTACGTCATTCACGTCAAGGGTGCCTGTGGGGGCCTGGGCAGGAGTGGGACAGATCTGAGGGTCTCTGGAAGAAGGGGGTGGGACTGGGGCAAATGCCAAGGCATGGTCCACTGGGGCAAGTGCCAAGATGGCCACCACAAAATTGTACATTGGCTCCCGGCTGGCCTGGGCCAGGGCCAAGGAAGCGGGGGCCATTCCCTCACTGTTTCCAGGATGGCTTCGTGGGCCACTTGAAACCACTTTGCGGGCCGCATCTGGCCCTCAGGCCTTGTGTTTGACATGTCTGCTCTATTCTATTTAAAACTGTTCTTATAAACCTATTTATACGCATCTTTCTGTTTATAAACATCCTTCTGAATTATATCTAATTGTGCCTTAAGAAACATTAGTTTAGTCACTGTAGAATATTCATCTCGGGTTTCTGATGCTGCCAAATTTAATAAAGAAAGCTCGAAAGCTTTGCAGACCCGCTAGAGGTGATTTGCTGCAATGCTACCCTTGAAAAGGTTATTGGGATTTTTCAGAAGATGAAGTTTCCAAGTGGAAGAGCTAGTTTTAACTACTGTTTTCATGGCATGTATTTAAACTGTGATGTATAGCTTGGGATGTCACTCTTCCCAAAAGGAAAAAAAAAAAAAAAACTAGACACAGTTCATTTGCATATCATAATTAATTTAAATGCATGCACAGTTAAAATTATCCCTTGTAACAGTTTGAAGTAGAGCTTGGAATTCTGTATTTCATCAGAAGGACTGATATATTTAGGAAGGGTCTACTTCAAACTGTTACAAGGGATAATTTTAACCAGTTTTAATGATCAGGGGCTACACTTAACATTTTTGAGAGGAGCCAAGAATCGCTGTGGGTGGAACGGTGTATATACAGGCAGTATTAAGATGCTGGTTCTCGCCTTCTCCAGATTTTCTTTACTTTTAAAATGTGAATTAAAGCTCAGACTTGGTATCCCTCCACTCAAATTTTCAGTCATTGCATTCAGTCACTGAGCACGACTTTTAGAGCCACAAAAATGTGGATTAGGAACCACATGTGTCCCTGGGATTATAGGTTGCTTAACCAAGAGCTAAAATAAGATATAGCTTTCCCCCCTTTTGAGATCTTCCTTTGTGGAGGTGACACTGGATTCAGTCACTAGCCTGCTCTGTAATGAGTTGGAACAACTTGCCTCCAGAAGCTGTGGCTGCCACAAAGAAGAGGGGATCAACGTATTCTCCAAAGCAGCTGAAGGCGGAACAAGAAGCAATGGATGGAAAGTAATCAAGGAGAGAAGCAACCTAGAACTAAGGAGAAGTTTCTTGACAGTGAGAACAATTAACCGGTGGAATGGCTTGCCTCCAAAAGTTATGGGTGGTCCAGCATTGATGGTTTTTAAGAAGAGATTAGACAACTATTTGTCTGACATGGTATAGAGTTTCCTGCCTGAGCAGGATGGGCTAGGTCCCTTCCAATTCTGATATTCTGATTTTATAGTGTTCTAAGCCTAATACAAGAGTTAGTTTAATGTAGTGGTTAAGGCATCAGGCTAGAAACTATGAATTCTAGTTTCACTTTAGGCACAAAGCCAGTTGGGCAAACTTGGGCCAGTCACTCACTCTCAGCCCTGCGAAGGGGACAATAGCCAACCGCATCTGAAAAACCTTGCCAAGAAAATGGCAGGGTCTTCTTCAAGCAGTCTCAGAGAATCAAATATGATTGAATGGAAGAAATTTTTTTTCCAGTACTCAAAAGAAGTATGGAAGCTGAATGGCTAGATTAGAAACAAGCCCCTTGATGAGTGAATTTGTGATACACAAGTTGTGGAGCTTAAAAAGATAGTATGTTGGTATTTTTGTTCATTCTTGGAATATTGGGGAGGCAAAGAATCCTACCACTGAATTAAATTCTGTTGACTCAAGGGAATATTCAGATTCCTCACCCAACTGAAAGGAGAGCTACATTTGCATGCAATGTTTTCTGAAAAGGGTACAATGTTTCAGTAAAGTTGACTGCATCTTTAAGATGTGTTTAATTTACAGGAATTAATAATGGCATTTTGTTTTTGTTTTTTTTAAAGACAACTTCTGTTGGGATTCATTAGCTCTGAGTTTATGGATAAAGATTTGGTTCCTTCTTTCCTCTCTTCTTCGCCTCCTCTCTTAAACCTTAAAATCTTTATTTAATCATTTGAACCAGCAAAGTTTGGTTACTCTGTTTGTAACCAGCCAATTTCAACACAGCTTAAAGATTAGTTTAAAAATCTAGCTTCTTAATTGCAAGAAGGTTGTCTTTTGAAGATTTTCTGGCTTGTTGTGGAGAAGAGGGGAGAAAAAATATATTAGGATATTGTATGCACACCTATTTGCTTTTGTGGTGATGTGCATGTCTTCATGATGACTATCAATAAATTTTGAGGGAAGACAATAACAACAAAAGTACAGAAGGGTAATTCATCCAAAATATTAAGCATTCTGTGAATTGTTTGGCTTTCATTTAGTGTGTTGTATAGTCTCAGCTGATGCAATTTGTAAGCTATAGTTTAGGGTTTGAGATGTGTAAGCACATCCAACTGTGTTTTACTTAATAAATCATGACTGGGGAAAGCATTGCTTAGGATGTGCAAATCCAATTGGAAATTCATTTTGTCCTTGGTTCAGTTTGGTCTGTATTGTGGAATTATCCATATTAGCTCCTTGGCTCTGACCAGGCCTCCTCACTTTCCAGGTTTGTGATATGATCAGCAAAATTAAATTCTTAAGCACATAAACAAGATTAGGTCTAAAATTCTGATGGTGTATCATTTGATTTTCCTGAGTCTGACCTATGCTGACTTTTATGTTTATTGTAACAAAGACAGTGCACTCCCTATACCTCAGAATCTGCTTGAAAGTGATCCATGGCCCAAAATGCTTTTACATCCCTGCACTCTGTTTGACTTCAGAGTATTGTGTTCCTCTTCTTGTTACTGTATTACATTGTGGGAAGTCAGTCCCCCCCCAGAAGGAAATATTAAAAAGGCAGAATATTATATTCCCTCAAAGGATCTTAAAAAGGCAGAAAAGCCTGCCCAGTTTTTCTTAATAGCCCCAAGTCTCCCTCACCCAAGCAGAAACCAGCTCTGTAGAAATGCAAATATCATAATCCATTTAGGAAAGTTGGAGCCAGGAAGCTGGAACTGATAGGATTAAAAAGACAAAGATCCCTAGAATCAACAACCCCTCACCCCAAGAAAATCCAACACGGGACATAGCCATCAGCCATAGCCCCAGGGAAGCAGGATATGACCTTTAGGACATAATAGGATTAACTCTATTATCATCAGAATACCAGAAAGGCACACTCAGGCTCAGGTCAAAGTACATGACACAGGTAATACAAAGCCTCAAACAGGAACAACTCCAAACATAAAAGCCCAGGAAGGTATAAAAAACCCACCACTCCCAGCAACATGTGGTCAGCTTTCCCAGAGCCACACTCCTGTCTAGCTTTGCTCTTCAATAAACCACAACCTTCTTTCTAAAGTAGTCTCCATTTTCTTTATTCCCAGCTTGGATTGGACTCTGATGAAGATTTTTTTTCAACAGCATCGCATATGTGATAGAACACTAGTTATGAAAATTATAATTTACAGTCTTTCATAATAGAACAAAGAGATCTAGCAACGGACATAAAATATTGATCTGAATTCACTGCACTTCATATGCTTAGCCCAGACTTTGGCAGAATGTTATGCTCAAGATTTCAGAGTCCCAATACATATTTCTAAGGGCCAGAAAACAAAAATAAAATTCTAACTTCTTTCCTTCTTTGTCCTTCAAACCAGTTCCAAAAGGATTAAAAAACGGCAGGTTTACCAGTTCAGCATCTGGCTGGTTGATATCCTGGAGGTAAGGAATAGTGGCAAGCTCAGCCATAGCTTGATTGATCACTGGAGATTGTTCCTTGATACGCTGCAAGCGTCCAAGGAGGCTTGCATATTGCAGCTTTTCTATCACACCTGAACATGCACAGAAGGATTCCTGGGCTCATAAGGAAAAGAAGAGTAGTTAGAGGGGAACCTGTGGAAGTGGTCTCATTTCATCCTTTAACAAATGACAGTGCCTCTTACTATAATCACACATTCACCTTTTAAATAAACAGGCCAATAGAATATTTGTAATCTATATCTGTTAACTAGGAGTAAACAAGTATGGCTCCAATACATGAGCTCCCAAATGCTATAGGTATACTCTTCCTCCATCTATGAGTTGCTGATGAACTGTAATTATAATACAGAGTGCCGTAGTGGCACAGTGGTTAGAATGCAGTATTGCAGTAATTCTGCTGACTGCCAGCAGTTCGATTCTCACTGGCTCAAGGTGACTCAACTTTCTATCCTTCTGAGGTCGGTAAAATGAGGACCCAGATTGTTGGGGGCAATATGTTGACTCTGTAAACTGCTTAAAGAGGGCTGTCAAGTACTGTGAAGTGGTATGTAAGTCTAAGTGCTATGGCTATGCTATAATGTGACAAGAAAGGGGAATATTATTACATGGAAATCCTAATTAATAGAATGAAAGTTTAATTATAATGGCTTTTTATTTTGGTCCCGCCCATTTCCTTGTCCTCCCATGCTAATTTTATTTTATAATTTAGTCTTCAGCATATTAGTTCAAAATCATTTGAAGTCCTTAGTCCTCCAACATGGAGAGTGAAGATGAAGTGACAGAGATCTTCTATAAGAGATCACACTTCAGCCTGAATCTCTCAGTCACACATGGAATGTATTAGCTGAACTATATTTTATGCTCAGATTTACTGCTTCACCAGAAAATTGCTAGGCATATGCTTAAACAAACAAGTTCAGCACTTTGTAGAAGAGTGCTAAACCATATTCAACCACATCAGTGATCTGTCACTAGGGGAACTTGAAAAATAGCTAAAGGCACTTGCCCATACTACCTGCTAAGTCCCTGCTACAGACAATGATGGATCTTTTTTCCTGCTGGTAAATGACACTAAATCAGAGAGGAAACACAGCCAGGGGAATCCATCGATTGGTTCCTAAAAACTGTTGCATATTTAATATGCAACCACAATAAGCAGACCCATCACCGAAGCTGAGTAAGGATCACTTTAAAAGGGACATGGAGAAACTGGAGCAAGTTTAGAAGAGAGCCGCCAGGATGATAAGGGACGTTGAAATCAAACCTGGGGGAATGGTTAAAGGAGACTGGGATTTTTAGCTTGCAAAAGGCAAAGCAGAAGGGAGACATGATAACTGTCTTCAAAGATATAAAAGGGCTGTCAAGTACAAGGAAAGGAAATAGATGTTTTTGTTGAACCTGAGGGCAGGACAAAGATCAATGGATTAAAAAACGAAATTTTTCTAGGGTGGAATATTAGGAAGAATTGGTTATGGTAAGAGGTAATAGCTAAAAGAACTGTTACCATAGAACAGGGATGGGCAACTATAGCAATTTGACAACCTGTGGACTTCAACTCCCAGAATTCCATGCTGGCTCAGGAATTCTGGGAGCTGTAGGTCATCAAATTGCCATAGTGTCCACCCCTGTTCTAAACCTCTTACCATAACCAGTTCCTCCTAATTTAGAACAATGGTGGATTCTCTTCCTCTGAAGTTTGCAAATGTGGAACGAATAGACACCTTTTGGGGTAGTTCAGTGTATTCCTGCACTGAGCAGGATGTTGGACTAGATTACTTATAAGATCCCTTCCAATTCAGACATTCTGTGATTCTTCATATGAATGCACTCAATTGGCAAATAATCATTCTTAAACTGGTTACTGAATTAAAACAGGCTCGGTCCTATGCATAAATATTGTATCTATTTTCAGGACTTGCATAGTAGCAACAATACAATAATGTATTCATGCTTTTACCAAGGTACATTGTAATTTGGAAAAAGTACAGTATAGGTTGTCCTTGACTTACGACTGATCACTTAGTGATCATTTGACATTATGATGGTTGAATTTCCTCCCCCACCCAATGTGGTTACATTATCACATTTTGAGTGCTTAGCAAACAAATCACTTTTATGGCCATGTGCAGCATCTCGCAGTCATGTGTGACCATGCTTTTCAATGTTTTTTTGCTGGTTTCTACTAGTCATATAAAAAGGTCTTTAAATATTAAATAATGAGTTACCAATAAAGGAGAATATTTGTAGCTCAGGGTTGAAATGCTGGGTCCTTGATACTCTCTGAGCTTGGTTGTTTTCTTCTTTCTTTCTTCTGCAAGAAAACAACCAAGCTCAAAGAGCACCAAGGACCTCTCAAATTATGAATGAGCTGAATAGGTTGAGTTCACACAGAAGACTATGCCACAAAAAAGCTACTCAGGATTAAAACGAACCAAACTTGGCACCTTATACAAATCTACCTGCTAAATCTGGTTAAATGTATTGAATACAAAGGCTGCAAGTATCTTCTAACACAGCGGTTCTCAACCTATGGGTCGCGACCCCATTTGGGGTCGATCGACCATTTCTCGGGGGTCGCCAAACAAGGCGATCCGCCATTTTTCCTCCTCGGGGGGCGGTGCCGCGCATGCGCGCCGCGCAAGGGGGCGGTGCCGCGCATGGGGGTGGCGCCGCGCATGCGCGGCACGTTTGTGTGATGGGGGTCGCCGTCACACAAACGTTGAGAAGCACTGTTCTAACAGATGAATTGAAAAATGATAAGAATATGATTTTCCCCTTAATAACTGGGCTCATAAGCTTTCTTCATTTTTCCCTTTAAAACTGTTTGGGTTACTTCACTAACATGTTAGAATTGGGAAGAAATGTGGTGATAGGTACATCTCTTCTGTCCCTTCACAATCAACTTTTAAGCAAAACCCTGAGGCATTGCTTCTGGCAGGATTTGAAATGCTGTATGCCAACATCTCAGACTGGATTTTTTTTTTCTGAGCAAAGGAAGTGTTATCTAAAGATGGCCTTGAAATAACTAGGTCAAGTCATGCAATGGGGGAAAAAAAGAGACAGAAGTGGAATCAGGAAGACTTAATACCTGAGAGCTCTAGTTAGGAAGCATTCTGCTTTCCAGTCCTCTTTTATACAAGCACTTCATCCCCTGTGACACCAGTGGGAGGAAGAGGTCTCCAAGAAGGGAAAACTCAAATGGATTAATCAGAATCTTGGATGAATTCACTAGATATCTTTCAGACGATTCCTTACATCCCCTAGTTGAAGTACAGTTGCTTTGCTTTCATCCCTGGCCTACAATTGAGGCAGCGGAAATTTGTTCTTGGTTGTTCTACTCCTAAAAACAGAGGCACGGCCCAGGAACCAAATAAAAGGCAACCTAAATGATGATCAAGGCAGAAAACAGGCAGCATCTGAGAAAACTGGGGAAAGAGAGATGTTTTTTTCTTTCCCTCAGACGGGCACAAGGGAAAAACTTTTCATTTCCCTCAGATGGAGCCAAGATTAAGAAGAAGAGAAGAGCCAAGGAGCACAGCCAGAAACAAACAAGATGAAAAGGTGAAGAAAAAGCCAAGACTTTGACAGGATAGAAATAGAAAATAGAAACTGAAAAAAATAAAAGTCGTGCTGAACTCCATACAAAAAGGAGTAGAGCTCTAGAGAGTGACAATACAGGGATTAAGTCGTAAGACTACAGAAATCAGCAGGAAAGAAGCACATTAGTAATGTAGAATCGAAAAACGTGAGAATGTGGTGAAATTGGGCTTTAAAGAATAATGTATTAATGTAGATTAAGAGCCTATTGCCTTAAAAAGAGGACAATAAGCAGCAGGTGAATGAATTCAATTATAATGAAGATACACCTTTGAAAGAGCTGAAAGACCAGGTTAGGGACAGATTGTTATGGAGAAAATCTGTCTGCAGCTAATCCTCATTTAGTGACCACAATGGGGACCAGCTACTGCTATGTAGCATGGTCATTAAGTGAAACATCATGTGACAGTGACTTACAATTTTACTGCCACTTGCTCAGTTAACACTGCTTGTCATAAGCCAGTTGTAAAGTATACAAGTGGTGATCATATGACTGGGGATGCTGTGACAGTTACAAATTGGTTGCAAAGTGCCTGAATGATGATCACATGATCATGGGGCAATGTGATGGTCATAAACGTGAAGATTGGTCTCAAAGCTATTTTTGTACACCCTCATAACTTAAAACAGTTTTTACAGAAATTAGGCAGGCAGTAAGTGAGGACTACCTGTATATGACACTATAAGTCTGACAAGGACTTGATGGTATGTAAAAAAAATACTGTGGGTAGAAAAATAAAAAAAATAGTTCTATTACCAATATGATTGATTTCTGGACTAGTTGAAGGCATTTATAATTGACAATGCCTTTTTTAAATTTGTAAAAGAAAAGTCTCCCCCTGTCACTTAAGGAAGAAGATAGAAAAACCCGTTCAACTGTCCAAAGTTTCAATATTTGATGTGTAATCTGGTTATTGGTGGTTTAAAGAAAGAACCTGCAACAGGAAGTGAATCCTCGGGGAATCCGCCAATTCCTTTCCTTAGCTTGGTCTGCATCAGGTGTTGATGGACAGTGCCTTTCGTAGCTCAAATTAGTCTTGGATGTTTGGGATAAGCAATAGGGCAGAATTTATGACAGTATGCTTTTCTTCTGGCTTAAGGACTAGTGGAAGAGCCACCACAGGTCCTGTTTTGCATGGGACTGAGTAATAGAGAAAACTTCCTGGATTTGGATTCATCTTGGTTTTGCTTAGCTGTCCCTGAACATTTTGGGTGAGGAAACCATGGCTTATAGCAGGCATGTCCAACCCGTGCCCCCCGTTTCTCATACGGCCCTGGTCAGCTAGTAATGTGGTTGCACAGGATTGTAAACTTTTAATATTATTATGTTATTTTTAGTGATAGTTATTATATTATATATTTTATATGAGTCCCACGACAATTCCTCTTGACTCTATGTGGCACCAGGTAAGCCAAATTTTGACATGCCTGGTCTATAGGCAACATGTACCACCTGTGTCAAGGTTTTTCCTCTGATATTTGTTAACAACAGGCCGATTTTTCACAGGGCAAGCATATATCTCTTTAAAAGATATATAGTATATATCTTTATATAATGAGGGAAGTATACCAATGTCTTCAGTTCACCCCCCCCAACTCCTTGAAAAAGGCCTGAAATTGCACTTTTTCTATTGATTTTGTTAACTGAATTTTAGCAGCACAATTATAGGCTATTTTAGCTGGCTTGGGCTGACTGCTTTTTTAAAGAGTAGAAATGTAAGTGTTTTGTTTCTCACTCTCATCCCCACCCATAAAACATTTGCTACGTCCAGCTGGCCAGGAGAGTGAATTGCAATCCTTGACATATCCCTGGTTTAAATAAATAGTCCAGGAAGAAATAGGGTGCTGCATCCATCACGCTCCTTAGCACAGATGTGTCAAGATTGTGGCAAAACACTTCTTTTCATTCCAGCTTTTTCTAAATGAAGCTTGTTTGGCTCTCAAGCACCATAAAAGCTTTTTTTTTTTAACACCAGCATGTATAAGAACATGATATCATCATGATGCATATTGTACATGGCATTAGCATGCAAATGGATCAATTATATCACTTATATATCAATTATATCACTCAATTATATCACTATGTCATTAAGACCACACTTGGAATATTGCATCCAGTTTTGGTCACCACAATATAAAAAAGAGGTTGAGACTCTAGAAAGAGTGCAGAAAAGAGCAACCAAGATGATTAGGGAACTGAAGGCTAAAACATATGAAGAACAGTTGCAAGAATTGGGTAGGTCTAGTCTAATGAAAAGAAAGGACTAGAGGTGATATAGCAGTGTTCCAATATTTGAGGGGCTGCCACAAAGAAGAAGGGGTCAAACAATTCTCCAAAGTATATGAGGGCAGAACAAGAAGCAATGGATGGAAACTCATCAAGGAAAGAGAACTAAGGAGAAATTTCCTGACAGAACAATTAATCCAGGGGTCTCCCCACCCCCAGGCCCTAGGCCACTAACAGGCTGCAACCCATTTGGAACCAGTCTGCAGAAGCACATGCACGCATACAGTTCCATTTATGTGAATGGCAGGTGTATGTGCCCACACTCGTTAAAATGGAGTTGCATGAGAGCTCACCCACCACTCATGTGTAACCATTCCCTCTCTCTCCCCCTCCCCCACTGGTCCACAGAGCCAGAAAGGTTGGGGATCGCTGAATTAATCAGCGGAATGTCTTGACTCCAGAAATTGTGTATGCTCCAACACTGGAGGTTTCTAAGAAGAGATTGGACAACCATTTGTCTGAAATGGTATAGGGCAGTGGTGGCAAACCTATGGCACGGGTGCCAGAGGTGGCAGTCAGAGCCCTCTCTGTGGGCACATGTGCCATTGCCCCAGCCTTGCCTCCCCCTGCGATCCCTCCTCACCAGCAGCCCCCCTGGAGGAATCATCCCTGAGCGTGGCCCACACAGAGCAGCGTAGCCAAGGACATGGCAGCCAGGCAGCATAGACAAGACTTTGCCCTCACACCCCATCGCAAACAGTTGATGCTGTGGGGCGTGGGCAGAGGGCATGGCCGCCGTAGGGCTGCTGGGCTGCCTGGGCGATCTGCGGTGGGCCCTGGAGGTGGTAAGTGGCTCTGTGGGCAGACTGGGCGGGGGCGGGGCAGGGGTGGAGCAGGGGGCAGGGCCAGTTTTGGGGCACTCGGTCTCTAAAAGGTTCACCATCACTGGTATAGGGTTTCTTGCTTGAGCAGGGGGTTGGACTAGAAGACCTCCAAGGTCCCTTCCAACTGTGCTATTCTGTTATAGACATACTTTCTAATGTAATTGTCCTGTCATTACAACATGGGGAGGGGCTGTTGCAATCAGGTTGATAGGAGATTCTCGTTGGGGAAATGATACAGGACTTTCCCCAACTGTGGTTCCAGGATGAATCAGTGTCCCCCACCTCAGTTTTATTAGCATTTAAAGAGATGAGTGATGCAGCTGCGAATCATCTTGTCTAGCTTGAATCCCAGGAGCATGATACAAGTCAGGACTACATCATATCAACCTGCAGTTGGGAATACATTATTTCTTATGGACTGGCTGGGACCCAAGTGCCTTGTAGGTGGTAAATGAGCAGATCGGGATGAAAGCTATAATAAATCTTTGCTGCACACTTACTGAATGGAGGGCATTCTGGTTTCCTTTGCCTGCACATCCATACATTTGGGCTAAAAAAAAAAAAATCAAATTGAAGAGCTAATCTGGCTACTGCTGAATAAACAAGGCAATTTCCCCTAAGCCCATGGTGGAAGAAATAATCCTCCAGCCTCATTCTCATATTTAAGAGGGGAGGGGGAAGGAGGGGATTATAGCAGGCTGAATGCTGTCAGGGGCTGTATTTCAGCGGTAATGAAAAAAATGCCAAAAGAGAGTGTAAATAACTGCCTCCGGCAGCAATAAGAGCCCATGGGGATATGGCGCGCATGATGAAAATTACCTGAGTGATGGTGGAGTTCAAGAGACAACTAAGAAGCAGTAAAGAAAATAATAAAGTGGCCAAGGAGAAGCTAAAAACACCTTGTCCTGGTCCTGCAAAGGTTAAGTAAAGAGGAAGCTGAAAATGAAGGCTTCAGGCACCCTGAACTGAATGATCTAACAGGAGAAAAGACTTGACAAATGGGATGAGGGCTGAGGAACAGGGTTGGCACAAGACATTTGAAAACAGGCTTTTAAAAGGAATGAAGTCAGCAAACAGAAAAGGCTTGCCAGCCAGGCCCAGTTGAGAAAAAAAAACAACAACCTCAAAATAACTCCCTCTGCCCGCCCCCGCCCACCCCTCAAAAATCTAAAAGCCAAAACTAAGCTGTAATCAAAAGCAGAAGACCTTTTTGGTCAAGCAGAAATAATCTGGGTATAATCCAGGGAAAGGAAATTTGATCATATGATCTTCATATGAGCCCTAGTGGTGCAGTGGTTAAATTGCAGCACAGGTAGTCCTCGACTTACAATAGTTCATTTAGTGCAGTGGTTCTCAACCTTTTTAATGCCGCGACCCCCAACCGGTCATAAGTCAAAGACTACTCAACTGGTCGTAAATTGAGGACTACTCAACTGGTGCAGCACCGTTTGCAGAATGGGACTTTTGGTGGGCTCAGCAGGGCAGAGACAGCCTGGACAATTCCTATTGGCTTTTGAAAGACAATAGAATTAGACTCTATTGGCTTTTAAAGAGCCGAGGTGGTGCAGCAGTTAGAGTGCTGTACTGCAGGCCACTTTAGCTGACTGTGTTCAGCAGGTCAGCAGTTCAAATCTCACTGGCTCAAGGTTGACTCAGCCTTCCATCCTTCCGAGGGAGGTAAAATGAGGACCCAGATTGTTGGGGGCAATGTAAATATATATATATACATTGCTTACTGGTGTACACCGCTTAGAGAGTGCTTGCACTTAAAGCGGTATATAAGTCTCATAAATAAATAAATAGATAGATAGATAGATAGATAGAATAAAATGGAGTAGCACAGCTAAGGAAAAGGGGGAAAAAATGGCAGACTGCATTGTTTGGCGACCCCCGTGAAATGGTCGTTCGACCCCAAATGGGGTCCCAACCCACAGGTTGAGAACCACTGATTTAGTGACTGTTCAAAGTTACAAAGGCACTGGAGAAAGTGACTTATGACCATTTTTCACACTTATGATGGTTGCAGCATCCTCATGGTCATATGATTTACATTTGGATCACCTGACAATATATTTGTGATGGTTGCAGTGTCCTGGAGTGATGTGATCCCCTTTTGCAACCTTCTGACAAGCAAAGTCACTAGAGAAACCAGGTTCACTTAACAACCTTGTTACGAATTTAAGAACTGCAGTGATTCACTTAAGAAATGTGACGAGAAAAATCACAAAAGGGGAGAAAACTCACTTAATAAATTTCTCACTTAGCAACATAGATTTGGGGCTCAGTTGTGGTCATAGGTTGAGGACTGTCTGTATTGCATGCAAAGTCAGCCCACAATCTGGAGTTCAGTCCTGATGGGGCTCAAGGTTGACTCAGCCTTCCATTCTTCCGAGGTCGGTAAAATGAGGACCCAGATTGTTGGGGGGGGGGCAATATGCCAACTCTGTAAACTGCTTAGAGAGGGCTGTAAAGCACTGTGAAGTGGTATATAAGTCTACATGCTGTTGCTATTGCTATTTTATCTCCCTTGGTGTAGGGACCTTCTTGTGGGACTTTTTATTGGTTGGTTCCCATCAATTAACCAAGGACTCAAAAGAGTTACTCCAAAGTTTAGGCCAGCTTTCTCCAACTTATTTTAGCTGTGCTTTGAGGGCAGCTACCATAGCCAAAGACTATGTTGCCATATGCATCTGGGGGGTACCATGTGGTCAAAGACTCATTGATGAAACGTTGATGGGCAAAATTGTCAGTTATTATTTTTTTTTAAAAAAAATGTAGTAAATCTCTTCCACAACGGCAGCCTCAAGCAACCCACTTGATTTAGTTCCTAGATTGACCTATTTTCTGGGTGTGTACAAACATTAGTAAATTAATTCAGTAGGCTGGGATGCTAGAACATAAGGACATAATTGTAACTAAGTTCTGCTAAGAAATGCCCCTGAGTTTCTCATAGGCAGGTGTAAGAATAAGGTCTTAAATGATAATGTGATTGTGAACCAAAGCAAATCTTCACTTTGAACCCTTTGAAAAGGGCCTCAGTCTAGATTTTTTTGTGGTCTTCTTGCTTTTGAAAAATTAGTAGTTTCTTTTCATCAGAAACTTGGGGAAATCATAAAACAGCCACATGCTTTTCACATATCCCTTCCAATTCTTTTGATGGGATTGGACAGAACATGCATAAACAGCAGTCTCCTCTGAGTGGAGAACCCTTAACAGGTTTCAGTAAATAGGATAGTCTTACTTATTCCTTTAAAAAAAATTCTTTAAACTTTTAAAATATTTTCTAGCAGATTTGGATGAAAGTTGCAGCTATAATTGCCTTTTCTGAAATCTGAAAACTCCCTAAATTGCAAAAGTGGTACAAGAGATTTATGTAAGGAAGGGATAAACTAGTTCATCATACACTTGGAAGACATCAGGCCAAAACTTTACTTCCTTTTAAGGTATAAACCTGAAGATTTACTTCCCCTTAAGCCTACTTGCTCTTAAAATCCAATTCACTAACCCATTTAAGTTGAAATATGGAAATTCAATTCTAAGGATACTAACTATTATCAAATGGGCTACGTCTTTAGATACTTTGACATAGCTGACTTGCAGATTTAAGCTAAGTAGTTCTTTTCCTCTCCTCCCTCATTAACTGGATAAGATGTTTGAAACATAGTCTTACCGTTAATTTGGTGCCTCTAATAAAATCCATTATTGGTAAGATCCTTTTTCCAATGGTCTCTAGGTGTCTCTGAGCCTCATCTTTTGTGATAGGGCTGAAAGGAGCTTTGTGCTCTGGCGAGAAGGCAAAAAAAAAAAAAAGTTACACTGAATATATATATTTAAAAGTGTTATTATGATTTGCTATGCGTAGGTGAGAGACAGTTCTCAGATGATCACAAATGGTTTGATGGTTATTCCCCACCCCAAAGGAAAATGACTTCTAACCATTAGATCATGAAGGTGAGAGAAAAATGTGTAAGCAGAACTGGGTTGTTGCATATTTGGTATCAATTATTCTGCTTCCAAATAAATTAAAGCAGTAAACATGACCCTACTCAAATATGCCCATACATTTATATTCATATTTATATCATGAGGATAGGAGAGTTAAGGAACCACTAGAAACATTCAAAATATGCCTGTGTGTGTTTGTGTGTGTGTTTGTGTGTGTATATCCATGCACATGTTTTGCTGCTTTGGAAAATTGTGCAGAACTCTGTATCAGCAAGAACTGACCTGTTCAAATTTTCTTCACCAAATTGTTTTTCCTAACTTTGGAGATGCACATAAGGGAGAATACATGAAACTGATGGTGATTTAGCCTTAAGGCAGTGCTTTTCAGCCTCAAGAACTTTTTGATGTATAAACTTAAACTCCCAGAATTCCCCAGTATCTTAAAATCTTAAAAAACATTTCTTAAAATTGCTGAGATTGAGAAGTCTTAAGTAGAAATCAGAGAGAGAGAGAGAGGGAGGGGAAGAGAGGGAGGGAGAGAGGGAGAGAGGGAGAGGGTGAGGGAAGGAGGGAGGGAGAGAGGGAGGGAGAGGAGAAAGAAAAGGTGAGGAGGGAGGGAGAAAGAGGGAGGGAGGGAGAGAGAGAGAGGGAGGGGGAGGGAGAGGGATGGAAGGAGAGGGAGAGACACACACAGAGAGACACAGAGAGAGAGAGAGAGAGAGAGAGATATTTTACCACCTGAAAATGTTGGCAGTTTTCTACAAGACATTTTTTCTAAAAATTTTCCAACTTCTTTGTTTTTCAGGCCCAGGGTCAGCAAATAGGACTGAGAAGATGGACAAGACCAGTCAGCAGTTTGGGGCAAACTGTGCAATCCGTGAGAGTCTGAAATGTAAGACAGGGAAGGGACAACATCTACACTACCACTGAGACAGCCGTTGATACTTGTTATTCCAATTTACAAAATTTGCACAAGAATTTTAATCAGAACCGACTCATCCGTACGCATCACAGAAGACAAGCATGCATTGTAACAAATTAAATTATTTTTCTTGAAAGGAAGGAGTGAGGAATTTTATTTTTCAGCGCAAGAAACCTTCTCTCTTTTTGGGCTGAAAATCCTGAGCTGCTTCTTTTTTGATGGCTGTAGTCTTCAGATGGCTGCCCTGTCATTGAGTGAGTATTATGTAATCTACATCAGAGGTCACCAACCTTTTCATGCTGGTGGCCCAGAGAGAAAGGGAGCAGCTGGGGAATTTGTGTGTACGTGTGCATGCGCATGCAAATGGAGCCGCGTGTGAACAGGGCTGCGGGCACCTGCATGGCGCTAGCAGCCCTGTTTGCACATGCATGTAGGCACTAGCCTTCACCGCTGCTAGCACCCGCACACATATGCAAATGGGCCACACAACCCCTGTACGTGCTAGCGGCCCCATTTGTGCAAGCACTAGCTGCTGCCACATGTGCAAACGGGCCATGGGTGCTAGCGCGAGTGGCCAGCCTATCTCGTGGCCCAGTGGCCAGTAAGCCACAGTCCATAGGTTGGGGAACCCTGATCTACATGTTCTTCCTTCTATGAATATTCAACAGTCCTCATATTCATACAGCAGTAGTTTATCTTGCTTTGTGGGGCCTATAAGGGATTAACATGTAGAGAAACCTAGGAAAATCCTGCTTCTTTTTTTTTTCTTTTGCAAGAAAAGCTTTTTTGAAATGTTGTGTACCTGTCCACTACAGATAATCCTCGACTTACAACCATTCATTTAGCAACTGTGCGAAGTTACAGCAGCATTGAAAAAAGCGACTTTTGACCGTTTTTCACACCGTTGCAGCATCCCCAAGTTATGTGATCAAAATTCAGCCGCTTGGCAACTGGCTCATATTTATGACGGTGGCAGTGTTCCGGGGTCACGTGATCACCTTTGGTGACCTTCTGACAAGCAAAGTCAATGGGCAAGCTGGATTCACTTAACAACCGGGTTACTAACTTAATCACTGCAGTGATTCACTTAACAACGGTGGCAGGGGAGGTCGTCAAAAGGGGAAAATCTCATTGAACAATTTTCTTGCTGAACAACATTTTTGGGACTCAGTTGTGGACATAAGTCGAGGACTACCTGTACTGAAGTAGGTTAGGGGAAACCACTTGTGGGCTGCAAACAAGATGTGAGCAGAAGCTGACTGGGGTTGTGTGGAGTCAAAGGTCATCTAGGCCAGAGCTGATAATAGTCCACTATTTTTTTGACAGCCTCACCCAAACCCATCCATCAATGGTAGCATGCTTAATTTTGAAAGACTCTGCAATGTTGTCACCTGTATATATGTATTCCACATAGTCAGGATGCTTTCTGATAAAAACTTCCTTTAGCTTGTCTGTGTTTTCAGCCCTTATTTTTATGGCAAAAGGAGTATACATCACTGAAAAATATTCTGCCCTTGTGATAGCTTCTTCAATCATAGCCTGGGGGAAAAAAAAAGGAAAAAAGAAGGAAGGGGGAAAAGACAGATGATACAGCCTTTTTTTTTTTGTTAGAAAACTTGAGCTACTATTTAAAAAGTACAAAAAGATGAGGAAAACTGAAAAATAATTACCTTCATGGATGATATTTTTCCCCTTAATAATTGCACAGTCATGCAAAGATAACATATTTCGGGATTGAATGTTAATTAGAAAAAAATATAAATGAGTTCCAGAATGCATTGTCTGTATCACCCTGAGAGAATAAATTTTAATGTAGGAAAAGAACATTTGTAAACATTTCCCACTGCAGCAAGGCTATGCTTTTGGTAGGAAGAAGATAGACATTAGTGAATTATCTGAAAGATAATAAGAAAATGAATTTTATCTTTTCTCAAGGTCATATTCATACCATTCAAGATTTTCTTCAAAGCCAGGGAAACTGATTGAACTTTTATGTTATTTTAAATATGGGCGCTCCAAAGATAAAATAGCACATGCAGAATAAAATGAAGGAATAAACAAAGTGTGATTCACATCCTAAATTTATAGAAGTCATCCACTCTCATAGGGAAAGGGCTCAAAGAAAATCAGATTGGAACAACAATTTTGTTAGACTTCAGTTATTCATGATTCGGGACTCTCATCCATTCAGTAACTTGCTTTGCTTTCTTTTTCTTAATAAGATAATTTTACTAAGATTTTAATTACAATAGTAAAAACTAATACAAACTAAACTTAGAGAAAAAGAAGAGAATGGAAAGAAAGAAGAAAAAGAGAAGAAAAAGAAATGAGAATAAAGAAAAGAAACATATAAATAATTAATTTCCAACCTTCCCAACAATTATAAACCAATTTAATAATTCTTTATCCTCCTGTGAGGTTAAATACCTCTTCATCTCATATCCCATTCCTTATCTATAAGCAAATCTCTAAAATATAAATCCTGGTGTCAGCAAAAGTCCATAAAGAAGGGTTAGAACATTGAAAAAAAGGTCTTATTTTAACCTTGATCACATAAACCAACTTTGTGTTTCTTCGTTTACACCTGCCTTAAGTTTTAATTCAATCAAATAATGTTGTAGGATTTGATTTCTCTGCAATTCTTTATCCCATTGCACAGATTTCTTTAAGCATTTAATTTTCGTAGATTTGATAAGAAAACATTTTCCAGATCCTTCCCTTGGTTCATTGTTTGTATTTCCCTTTCACTTTTAAAACTTCAACCAATTTATATCCGGTAAGGAGACCTTTTTCAAACCACGCTTCCAAATGAGGAACAATGCCTTGGTAAGACCACACTTGGAATACTGCATCCAGTTTTGGTCACCACCAGTGCTTTTTTTGTAAAAAAAAAAAAAAAAAGGTGCCGGAACTCACACATGTCATACAACCTGCCTTGCCTACCCTACAAGGTTCCATCCAAAAAAGGTGCCGGAACTCCTTTCTGGGCGTTCTATGAGAAAAAAAGAGAGAAGCAACCTAGAACTAAAGAGAAATTTCCTGACAGTTAGAACAATTAACCAGTGGAACAACCTGCCTCCAGAAGAGGTGAATACTCCAACACTGGAAGTTTTTAAGAAGAGACTGGACAGCCATTTGTCCGAAATGGTATAGGGTTTCCTACCTGAGCAGGGGGTTGGACTAGATGACCTCCAAGGTTGTTGTTGTTGTTGTTGTTGTTATTATTATTATTATTATTATTATTATTATTATTATTATTATTATTAACACCAAGGCTGCTTCTATTTAAGAACGGCACGGTCAAGCTTCTCCATTGGCAAGAAACATTTGTTTACCTACAGTCCATATTTCTTCCTTTTAATAATTTTTTATTTTTCCAAACTCTCCCCCATACATATACCGTGATATTTATCAGATGTTAACATACATTCTTTTTACATTCATATATAAGATACTTTTAATAAAATGAAATAAATACATACACATGACTTTTGGTGTTGCTCGCCCATTTCCCCTTTCACTGTATCTACACTCCTTCTTCTCTATATTCTTTCTCCCTTTCTTTCTCCCTTTCTTCTCTTCTTCCTCTCTTCTTCTCTTTCTTTCACCACTCTCCTCCCCTTTCTCCCCACTTCTCCTCTTCTTCTCCAACCTTCCTATTTCCTTCTCCCCTCCTTTACTCTTTTCTCTCTCCTCTCCTTTCTTCCCTCTCATCCCGCTTCAGATACATCATGACTTTGAGCCTGAACCTGGACTGGCTGACAATTCTTCTACAATGTTTGGACCCCCGGGCTGCACTTGAACACTCTTGTACTCTGTTTTGGATGTGGAACTCTTTTAAGGCAAGCTTGCAGAATTTTGGGGGACTTGTTTCTATACTGTGTGTGCATATGTGTTTGTACTCTCATTTCCCTTATCAGTAAGGTTTTTAACCACCTCAATGTGTGTGCTTGTGTGAGCTTCACCTTGGACAAGATAGGCTTACCAGCATTTTTCTCAATGATTTTTTTTTCAACTGCCTAGTCTAGTGGTAGTTAAATGGCCTGAAGTAATCCAGCTAGTTTTGTGTTTGAGGTAGAACTAGAACTCAGTTCTCCTTGTTTCTAGCCAAATATCTTTAAACATTACCCCAAACCTACTCTCAATCTCCTCATCCTCTTATTTAGAATGATGTTGGGAAGAGTGGTCTGAAATTGGACAAAACAGGAAATATGGAGATAGCAGTTGGGTTGCAAACCATAGGCATGCAACATCTTTCAATTAAGATGATATATCTTTCTCTTAGGCATGGCGGTGATGTGATGACATTCTCAGAGGAGTTTAATGTATCTGTTTAAAGATTTTCTTGCAAGATAGATAAATAAATAAGCAAGCAAACAAATAATATTAGTATTGTTTCTCCTCAAACATTGATATGGGGTGGATTCTAAGTGCTGATAGTTGGGACTGGAAGGCATTACTCTATCTATCTATCTATCTATCTATCTATCTATCTATCTATCTATCTATCTATCTATCTATCTATCAAGCTACAGTGGCCTGGTTCATGCATAACAATTACCATAACTTATGAACCCAATCCATATATGAACCCAATATTTTTGGCTTATTTAACAAATCATGGTTATAGCAACCATGTTTTGTCATAATGTATAAGTTCACTAGAATGTATTTAATCTGAGAGAACCTTACCTGAATATGATTTTGATGATATGTCATTAGGTTGTTTTCATCTAGGAGCAGCCACTGGCTGAATCCTCAAAAAGTGACTTATATTAGTTAAAAACCTATCTTCTGACACTCATTGCCTGAGTCGAAACTTAGAATATACACATTTTTGTCTTTCACTTTCGATATAGGTTTTTTTTTCTAATTTCATAATTCAAATTAGACGCATCTCATTTGATGGACTATTTTTGATAAGAGATCGTCTTCCATGAAGACAAACTGACAGAGGTAAAGCAGAAAACACAAAGGCTTTCCACAAAGAACAAAAATCTCAGGGTGGAACTGAAAAATTACTAAGGTGACCAACCATCCTCCTTTAGGGAGGACAGTCTTCCTTTTGTGAGTTCTATCCTCCCTCAAAAAGTGTCCTCCTACATGTCCTCCTTTTTGATATTTGAAGACTAATCTGCAGGGCTTTTTTTTTTCTCATAGAACTCTCAGAATGGCATTCCGGCATCTTTTTTGATGGTTTTTTTTTCAACTTTTGCATGAGCTGTGCTACTCCCCCTATTGGCTTTTGAAAGCCAATAGGAATTGCTGCTGAGCGCACCAAAACACCCGACCGGCAAACTTTGCACATATAAGTTGTCTGGAGCGAAGGCAAATTGGCAGGAACTTTGCACCCCTCCCTGCTACCCAACTGCACCATCTCCTAGTTAGTCCCGAAGATACCTGGAGGAGACTGGAGTGGCGACGCCATGGTAACTTTCTCTTGATCTTCGGCCCTGCTAGGGCAATAATGGCTGCGGGCGCAAGAGGCAGGGGCGGCAGGGCTGTTGCGGATGGGGGTGTGAGGGGCAGCGGTGGCCGGCTGCCCCCCATGCTGTGGGAGCCACGGGGCCTGCTCTACACGGGGCTGTGCATGGTGGGTGGTGGTGCTGGTGGGGCAACTGCAGGCGGGGCGACTGCAGGCAGGGTGTGTTGACGGCGGGCTGCCCCCCCGGGGCTGGAGCTGGCGCAGCTGGTGCTTTAGGATTCGCAGGGCCCGCTCTACACGGCGGGGCGGCAGTGCTGGCGGGGTGGCTGCAGGTGGGGGTGTGGCATGTAAGCATAATTACAATATAAAATGTTACTGTTACAAATGTTTTTATTATGCATTTATCATATTATAGTTATTCTGTATTATTGTTGCAATGAATAAAATGTTTCTTTTATTTACAATATTTTTTTCTTCAATTTATTTGTGTCCTCCTTTTCATTGTAAAAAAGTTGGTTACCTTAAAATTACTGCACTCAGGTTTACTAGCAGATGGACAGTCAGTATTTTGGTGCTCAAGGTCACTCCTTGGTGATGCAAAATTGCTCACAAAATTATGTGCAAATCTAAGCAATGCTTCCAAAAGTAGAGACTGCTTCCCTGGAATGGAAAGGCTGAAGAAATTCAAAATTTATTTTTTCTTTCAGAATAGCCATAAATGGATACTTTGGTTTATTTTATGACATGTCACTAAAGACTGATTCTGATAAAAACAACTTTTTGATCGGTTTGCCTTAATGCTACATGCCCAGAAATAAAATGCATTAAGATGTCATTGTAAAGCAGAAACTCTGCATTGCCAACCATTCAACAATAGAAGCCATCGAGAAACGTAGCTTTATTTGCTAGCAGCAAAGATATATATTAAATCCATGGATACATTCAGAATTGCCTGTGCTGTTAAATAGAGTCAAGCATTCACTTCAAGCAGCTGGGAGAAAAGCAACGAAGTACTGCAGAAGAAAGCTGCATGTCAAGGGGCCTGCTCTGGATCTGCCCTCTTGCTGACAATGTCTAAGTAATCAACTATCAGGTCACTCAGCCTTTGGATAAGGAGTAGGAGAAATGCTTTCTTGTTTTCTTCTCTGAGATGAGAAATACCATACATCAATTCTGAGAGGACTTCTGAGACCTGCTAGACCTAGTGATGCAACTACAGTTGGAGCACAGGACCATAGTTCAGCATCTGAAGGGCCTCTGAAGTATCTACTTAAAGAAGGACTGCTAATAAGGACAAGAACCAACTAATAGGCCAGACAGCAATGTTTGGTCAAGGGTGAGCATCCTATGGGCTCTCATCCTAATAGATAAATACAAAGAGACAATGGCTGCAGGAATTGGGTTCTAGTGAAAAGAAGGACTAGGGGAGATATGATAGCAATGTTCCAATATTTGAGGGCCCCTTACAAAGATGAGGAGGTCACACTATTTTCCAAAGCACCAGAATGCAAGACAAGAAACAATGGATGGAAACTAACCAAGGAGAGAAGCAACCTAGAGCTAAGGAGAAATTTCCTAACAGTGAGAACAATTAACCAGTGGAACAGCTTGCCTCCAGACCTTTGCGTAGATTCTCTTTGTGCCCAGCAGATTTTATTTTCGCATATTCTACATCATAAAAAGATCCAACTGTAACAGGTCTTTTCCCAAATCAATAAATACAGACTGCTTTGTCTCTCGTACCGCAGATTAAGTTGGTTTAGGTTGAAAGAAGAGAGCTGCTGTTTACCACTGCAATCTGGACTCCATTACAATAGGGGGGACATGATAGCAGCGGTCCAATATTTCAGGGGCTGCCACAAAGAAGAGGGAGTCAAGCTATTTTCCAAAGCACCTGAAGGCAGGACAGGAAGCAATAGATGGAAACTAATCAAGGAGAGAAGCAACCTGGAACTAAGGAGAAATTTCCTGACAGTTAGAACAATTAATCAGTGGAATGATTTGCCTCCAGAAGTTGTGGGTGCTGCAACACTGGAGGTTTTTAAGAAGAGATTGGACAGCCATTTGTCTGAAATGGTATAGGGTCTCCAGCTTGAGCAGGGGTTTGAATTAGAAGACCTCCAAGGTCCTTCTAACTCTGTTATTAGGTTTAGAGAGATGAATAATTGGGATTAGCATATTTGTTGCTCATTTAATTATTAGCTTATGTGCATTTCCTAAGTTACAATATTACTTATGATGCCTGTGGGGATCAATGAAGCTCAATTTTAGCCGGAGTTTTATCTTTGAAAAGGTGTGACAAACTGCCTGAATACAGATAAAGCCTTTATGGAGCCATAGTGATCTGACTTGATGAAGATAAAAGCAATCTTGATCTTCCTCAAAAAGGGACTTTGGTTTCATGTCAGGGTCTCTTTCTTGTCTGCTGGTTTGCCATTTAGAACAGGATGAGAGCCATTAGATCAGAGGTCCCCAGCCTTTTGGGCACCAGGGACTGGTTACATGGAGAGAAGTTTTTCTGCAGACCGGAGAAAGCGTGGTTTTGTGTGCTGCCTGCATCCCACAGATGGGGCTTTACTAGTTTGTGAGGCCTGGTTGCTGGTATGCCATGGCCCAGGGACCCCTGCATTAGATGATAGCACAGAGATACAGAGAATGATGGCACTTTGCTTTAATTAGTGATCATCTGGATGTTGGCAGGTAAGATCTGGCAATCATAAAATGTATAAATGCATGAAGCCTACCAAAGTATACAAGGAAAATATATCTATTTATGCACAAGTCATCTAATGGAGGAAATCAGAAGAAAGATAAGGAAGTAGAGAGAAGAGGGAATGATGAAAGGAGTGGAGGGCAACATGCAACGTTAGTTGACTGAAAGCGTGATAGTGCTTCGAGGAAAAATGGATTTGGGGAAATGGATTTAAAAGAGGCATTTCTATACATCATCAAACAAAAAAGGATGGAAAAATTTCTGAAAAATTGTATTGGTGATGTTATGCATGATGGTTACTTAGTGTTTTATTCTTGGAGACTGCCCTTGCAATTCTTAGCAGGGTACAAGGAAGTGTACATCACAATGGCTTCTGAATGGAACTTTTCCTGCTATACAATATTCTGTTCGTCCCTTTCCCCACACTTTGCAAGCTTCAGAAATAAGATTTTTGTGGTTTCTAAGCTTTGCCAGGACCCAAAGGACTTGATCAGTTGACTTATTACTGGCAAACGAGCCTGGCAACAATACCAGAGCATGCATTCTGCCATCTGACTAAGAGATAAGTAAATTGGATTCCCCAGAGAAGGAAATACAAAAGAAAATTCAGAGAAGGTGAAGCAAAAAGAAAGAAAGAAAGAAAGAAAAAAAAAAGAAAGAAAGAAAGAAAGAGAAAAGAAAAGAAAAGAAAGAAAGCACAAACAAGCAAATGAAAGGATGGAAAGGAGTAATGCTTCATTTACAACAATTCATTTAACAACCATTCAAAGTTATAATGGTGCTGAAAAAAAGTATCTTAGGCCTGTTGTGGTGTTCCTCACAGTAACACAATCAAAATTGACAACCAGGATGTATTTTTGATGGTTATTGGCTTTCCAGTCTGGTCTGCTGCTGAGACTGGCCTTATAGATAGGGCATTTATTTGGGCTAGTTGTGTAACTTTTATATTGCTTAGGTTTAAATCATTGAATTATATCTTTGGTTTTCATGTTATCTTCTGTTTATTATCTTCTTTTCTCATTTTGCATTTAGAATGCTTTCATGGAAGCTAAAGTTATTGGTGGTCATTCTCATGATGGATATGCATTATGTTCGGCATTAGGACTACAGTAGTACATCTCTTAGTACCCATTGGTGAGGAATGTAGATAGGAGGATACAATTGCTGCTTACAGTATATACTTCCCAAAGGTAAATGAACTCATTCCTCCAAGAAAAATATGGTGAAGTAGAGAGGTCTTAATTTTGGACTATATGTTGAATATCCTTGTTACAACGTTCTTTTTTATTTACCAGGGGTGGAAAATGTACTTTTCTCAACCTCCCATTTAATAATAATTAATCCATAAATAAAACATACATTATCAACAGTTGAAAACACTTATCTGCCATGCTTTGCCAATAATGTTGACCACATCATGTAGCAGCTTATTATTTAGGCTCTTAAATTTATTTATTAACTTAAGGCAGTGGCAATGTTTTAATTCATAGCAGAGTGTTTCTAAAAGTGTCCTTTCAGAACAGCTAAAAATTATATTTTTCTATTGAGCAGCACAATGCAAAAAAAGGAAGGCTTAAGAGAGATTTATTCTAAAGTTCAGGAAGTGTTAGATGCTACAACACAGTATAAGTGAATGATTTGGCAGGAAAGAAAATCTAGATTTAGTGTTCCTTCAAGAAATGTGTGTATGAAAGCTATTTTTGGGGGGTGGTTTCAATCAACATCTCAGGAATGGTTGGTGTACTTTTTCTGTGGATATGCATCCAAATGAGCCTATGCATTGTGATCTGCATTTAAATCTGAGGTATCTGATGTAATAAGATACATATCTTAATAGATATGTAATAATATCCTAATGTAATATCTTAATAACAATATCTTAATAGGTATCTCCTATTGGTTTCTTATGATTTATCATTTGTTGTTTGTATCTTGTGATTTATGATCTATGACTTACCACTTTGTTATGTGCATGTACGCTTAGAGTTATGCACCAGAGACAAATTCCTTGTATCCAATCACACTTGACCAATAAAGAATGTTCCTATTCCTAATCTCCATGCACAATGTCTTAGGGTATTTTTTTTATTGAAAAATTTTATAAAAATTACAGTATACACCCCAAAACCCACCCACCCTAACCCCCCCTCCCTCCCCCACTTCCCAGAGCTGAGTACAGGGTTACAAATGAATAATCAAACTCTAACATTAACCAACTATATAAATAACCAAATCCATAATGCGCTTTAACTCCCCTTTAATCTAGGTATAAACAAATTAAAAATAAACATAATAATATAAAAAAGTCAATATTATTAAACAATACAATATCCAAATTGTTAACAATACTAATAATAATAATAAAAGCTTAGGGTATTTTTAATTCACTTTTTTCATTAAAGGTCTATTCACTAATCCTTGAGCTAGCAGAAGAGAATGCTGGCATTCTCTTCTGCTGGTTTGGTCCCATGGATGCCATGGTGCTGCCCTTACTAACTTAACACATGCCAAGTTAAGAAAAGTGATTAGTGGATGCCCAGGGCTTAATTTCTTCTCTCACCAACTATCACCTATAAATGGGAAAAATATCTAGCAATTACTGTTCTTAACATACGGGGACAAACAATGACTGGTTATTGGAATAGCAGGCTTAGTCATTGATCAAGTTGCCGGACTAACAGGTGGCCCATACTAAGGGAGACATGGAGTAAATTCAAGGGGACTTCTGCTGATGCACTGCTTAGCACAATTCTTCCTCTATGCTTTGACCTTATAATTGAGCAATTTCTGAACTGGAGTCTAGCGAATTTGTGAAAGACTGCTGATCTTGTGTTCGACAATAGCTTGGCTGAAACATCACATTCATGGAGGGAATTATGAGCTGAGGTGGGAGAGAGAGCAATTGAGCAGTGATTGAGCAGCGCAGTTGAACAAAGTTCATCCGCAACTAGTGTGGTGTGCAAGGACATGTCAGTAATGCCAGGGAATAATTCTGATATTGTGGTTGGCAGCACATGAAGGTATGAAATGGATGAACATAAGGAAGCTATATTTGTAATAATTGTGGGCATAATAGCAACACTCATCATTTTAGAACCTAGGCTTGGTAAAGCTGGAATGAAATAGGCAAATTCTGTCCACATCAAAGATGACATATTCATAATTCATAACTTCATAATTTATAATAAGTAACTGCACTGTATTGCACAAAAAGCCACAGGAACTATAGGTATATCAAAGTGATTCCAGCAACGTTGACATTGTAGGAGTTTTCAGAAATAATTCAAGCAATAAAAACAGTAAAATATATGACCGCGTGAAACATCTCCTTAACAGAAATAGAAGAAAATATGTAAGGCACCCACTGATTAAAGAACTAGCAACACATAATTGGCAGAACATGGCTTTTATTCCATGTTTAAAGTAACTTTCTGTGCAGCACAGGATCGATCGTCTCAGAAGAGAGGATTGTTTTTTTAAATAAATCTAACATTGCTTCAAAAGAATCTAAGGCCTAAGATTAAAAGATAGATCTAATGTTCTTTTTTTTTAAAAAAGCCAAATCTGGACTCCAGTTAGGCGTTGTGGTGTAATGGATGCAGGAAGACGGGGTTCCATCTTCCACATTTGATTTTGCCCCACTGGGGATCCTAAAAAGGGCCAAAAGTTGCCCCAGAGAGGTGACGAAGAAGGAGGGGACCCTCATTCATCATGGAGAGGTGACGGCACTTCCACTGGATCTGAGGAAGGCCTCCAAACCAGCGGGGGAAAGATTGGCTACATTTGTGTTGCCAGTCAGAAGCTGCTGACAACTGAAGATAAGCACTAACTAGCAATTTTTGAGCAATGTGGATGGAACTGGGAGAGACTTTATCCTCTTTTTATGACCTTAAAACTACTTTCCTGGAAAAAAGAATGCCCAAAGCAAAGAATCCTCCCTGATGAGAGAGGAAAGGAAGTTTTTGCCCGCTCCCTCAGGAAAAGAAAAGTGGCGAATTACTTGCTTTGGGGGAAAATAGAGAAAACTACAAGATCAATTTGGAATAAATACAGATATATAGCTTTGAAAATTGGGGACTAAAAATACCTTTGAGACTTTTTTTTAGAAAAGTTATTTGAAAGTTTGTAAAATAGGCTTGGATTTGGAAAGCTGGAAGATGGTGTCAATGAAATCTAGTGGTGAATTATGGCACTACAATTTATTATGCTTAAAGGAAACTTAGATAAGACTTTTTGTTGTTCCTGGAAACTTTCACATTTGCAGACTGCAGCTGGGAAAAGTGAAAAAAATCTCTTGGGCTGCTTATCTGTGTTGGGGACTCTATGGGACTATAAAGACTACATACAAAAACAAAAGAACAATTTTCTAACCTAAACTTACAAATCCAGACAATGACTACAAAGAAGGAACTAGTAACCCAGAAAACAAAAGGAAAATTAGAAGAAATGGATCCAAAGATGGAGGACCTAAAGGAAGAAATTAATAGACAGATACAGCCAAATGAAAAATTAGAAGATGCAGTGATAACACCAGAAATGGAAAAGATATTTTATTTGTCAAGATCTCAGAACACATTTGGGGATAAGGAAGGAGAACTGATCAAATGGATGAAAAAGCTATTAGGAGAAATGCTGAATATTGACAAACAAGAAATGAAAAGAAAAACTGAAGGAGAAAGATGGAGGCTGTTTAATGAATATAAATGGGTTGAGCGTTCTTCCAGAAATACTTCAATTAAATTCTCTTCCTTATTCCAAACAATATATACAAAAACAGAGGAAGAATTACTTGATGATTGAAATGTACTGACTTGGAAAGCTATTTGGCAAAGGAAGAAAGCTAGAGTAAGACTGAAGAAAATAGAGGTTTTGACCTATTAGATGGGATATTGTACTATTAAACGGATGTTTGAATATGGTTAAAAATAGATAACTGTTAGAAATAAAAGTATTATTATAATTAGAAAGATAGGATTTGTAACTAGAATACTATGCTTTGTTATGAGATGGGAAATATGAAAATTTTAAAAAGATTTGAATAAGGGAAGCTTTTGGTTGCCTAACTATAATTTATTATGAGAAAATTATAAGCGATAGAGATATTTTGAACATTGATGGGAAATTAAAAAAAATTTAAAAGCGAGAAAAACAGGATATTGATTGAACAAATGTATTTTATGTGCAAATACAATTGAAATATGTTCCGGCTAGAAAAGATATTATAAACTAACACTATCAATATTATGTATAATACCATAAAAATGTGATGAAGATGTCTATATTTAATTGTATATACTGTATATTAACAGTAACAAGAATTGTATTTGCCCAGTGTGGAAACATGCATACCACCAGAAGAAGAGAGGACCAAGGAAGCACTGGATGGTATAGTATTGGAACTAGACTGAGAAAGTTAATATGTACCACTGAATTACCAATGGACCCAGACAACATGTTGTTAATTAAGTACTCATGATTGTGAAATTAGAAAATTAATAAAATATTTATTAAAAAAATGACAAATCTGTTTTAAGAAGCCCTTATAAACCTGACAAATGCATGGAAAGCATCAGTTCTGTATTATACAGATACTGCAGTGGCCTTTGTAGAAGTGTGGGCAAAATAATCAGGTAGGACAGTTCCCAGCAAGTGTGAGAAAGAGTATACTCAGAACAGCCTAAGGCAGTGGTTCTCAATCTTTCTAATGCCGCGACCCCATAATACAGTTCCCCATGTTGTGGTGACCCCAACCACTTATACATCATGGGGCACCAGGGGCGTGGCCAAAGAAAAAGAGGAAAAATGGCGGACAGCCTTGTTTGGCGACCCCCGTGAAATGGTCGTTCGACCAAAATGGGGTCCCGACCAAATGGGGTCCCGACCCACAGGTTGAGAACCACTGGCCTAAGGTGACCACAAGGATGTGGGCACATTGCTATTCATAACCATGTCAGCAATCACATCATTGGTAAAGTGTGCCAAATATATTCATGGCAAAAGGAGGAGGAGGAGGAGGAGGAGGAGGAGGAGGAGGAGGAGGAGGAGGAGGAGGAAGAGACAACCTTAAAATGGGAACACTCAAATATGATCTTAAATTGCTTCATCCAGCGGCTGGAGATGAAATGAAGGAAACGTTAAGAGAACATGGCAGAAAAATTGGTTAACAAAGCACGTTCATCCACAGTTAATAGAAATGAAGAGCAGCAGTTTGTTTACATGGGGATATTAGTTTCATCACAAATGAGAATAGCTTCTGTAATCACACCTTTAATGTGATGTGGATAACAATAGATAAGAGGTAAGTAAGATGCTGCTTGCTTGTGCCAATATGCTCCTAGCCAATACCTGCCAGGTATTCCTTCCTTGCTTCCCAAATCCCTCTCTTACTATCCAATAATACCTGCCAAGCTTTCTTTTCCCACATGAGTTTTAAAGATTCTTTAAATTAAAAATGAACAAATAGAAATTTGATGCACCCGAAAGTACCAGATTTCCTTTCATTTATTTGCAGTCATGCCTTTGGGTTGCACTGTGATGGTGAAGAGTACAGATAGTCCTTGACTTACAACCACAATTGAGCCCAAAATTTCCATCGCTAAGCGAGACAGTTGTTAAGTGAATTTTGTCCCATTTTATGACCTTTCTTGCCACAGGTGTTATGCGAATTTTTGCAGATAAGTTAACAACACAGTTGTTAAGTGAATCTGGCTTCCTCATTGACCTTGCTTGTCAGAAGGTCACAAACCCTGATCACATGATCCCAGGACACTGCAACTATCATAAACACATGCCAAGTGTCCAAATTTTGATCATATGACCCATGGGATGCTGCAATAGTCATAAGTGTGAAAAACAGTGATAAATCACTGTTTCAGTGTTGAAACTTTGAATGGTCACTAAATAAATGGTTATAAGTTGAGGACTACCTGTATTCTACAAAACGAGTTCATTTTTTGATAGTTTTCTGGTTACAGGAAAGTCATTTTCTGAATAGGCAAATCCACCATAACATCCATATGCCTTACCTGCTCACAAAATTGCATGCATTGCAATATTTCTATTGTAGAGTCATCCCAGAACAGTTTAGACCAGTGCGTAAGTCAAGGTAAAAATAGTTCCCTGGTTCAATTTAGTCCAGTGTTTTGTCAAATTTAGCAACTTTGAGATTGTGGACTTCAACTCCCAGAATTCCCCAGTCAGCTTGTTGGCTGAAGAATTCTGAAAGTTGAACTCTACACCTCTTCAATTCTTCACATCTTCAATATATGATGCTAAAGTTGATGGTGTTGTTCACACAAGATGCTAAAGCAACAGGTAGGTCAAACTGTATCACAAATTATCATTTTATGCTAGTCTAGTATGAGCCAGTAATTAGCCATTTTACATATTCACTTCTGGAATAAAAGCAATGTGATCATGAGAACCTGTAATGGGAGCATGTGCCAATTTCAAAATCCCCTTCTTACTATCCAATAGACTTTGCTTATTGCATGCGTTTGTCTAGCATATCCAGATTAGGTATAGCTGGCCGGGGATCAATGAAATCAGTGCAACAGTTTGTGTTTTCCTGCTTTGGAAATAAGTGGGCAAGATATCCAATTAGCAAACAATGGGACGTTCTCAGCACCTATGGAACAGAAGGTAGAAAGTGTCTGTGCCATCCATTGAGAAGAAGCACAATGCCAAGGATTTCCATGCTGCTGCCAACATTCTGCAGAAAAGGCTTCTTATGACTCTGATGCTTCCTCTCTTCCACAACAAAAGAGGAGAAGCTTTTATCAAACAAACCCTGTGTAAATAATCCAGACTTACAAAGAGATGATTAGGATGCATGAACAATGCTCATGGGCTCAGATCCTATGTAAATAACCTAGACTTATGAAAAAATAGACAAAACACTTGGATAAGGCTACAGAGAATATTGTCCTTTCTTCCCCCAACCATGGTTGGTGATGGCTTGGGAAAGGAGCTGTATAGTGCTCTCTACAGGTAGTCCTCAACTTATGATCACAACTGAGTCCAAAATTTCTGTTGCTAAGTGAGACGGTTGTTAGGCAAGTTTTGTACTTTTTATGACCTTTCCTGCCACAATTAGTAAATGAATTGCTGCTGCTGTTAAGTTGCTAACACGTTAAGTAAACCTGGCTTCCCCATTCTGACATTGCTTGTCAGAAGGTCGCAAAAGGAGATCATATGGCCCTGAGACACTGCAACCGTCATAAATATGAACCAATTGTCAAGCATCTGAATTCTGAACATGTGACCACAGGGATGCTGCAATGGTCGTAAGTGTGAAAAACGGTCATAAGTCACTTTTTTTCAGTGCCGTTGTAATTTCAAATGGTCACTAAACAAATGGTTATGTCTGATAAACAATCAAAGATGGCTCCATTTCAGAGGAAGCTTTTGATCATGATGAAGGAAATGATGCTTGACCAAACCTCTCAGCACTGGGGAGGAACAACATAAGAAGTGGCATCTTGCAAATCTGACTTCTATTGGATCCACCTGGAAATTTATTCCAAGATTATTATGACTGGTAGGATGCTGCTTCCCAAGGTGTTTCCCCTTTTCCTGGTCTTACTTGGATTGAAACTGAGGTATTTTATATGCAAAAAAAAGGGAGCTTTTTCACTATACTATTACTTATGGACAATCACTTAAATATAAGCCAGCAGTGTGCTGCAGCTGCCAAAAAAGCCAACACAGTGCTAGGCTGCATTAACAGAGGGATAGAATCAAGATCACGTGAAGTGTTAATACCACTTTACAATGCCTTGGTAAGGCCACACTTGGAATACTGCAGTTTTGGTCACCACGACGTAAAAAAGATGTTGAGACTCTAGAAAGAGTACAGAGAAGAGCAGCAAAGATGATTAGGGGACTGGAGGCTAAAACATATGAAGAACAGTTGCTGGAATTAGGTATCTCTAGTTTAATGGAAAGAAGGACCAAGGGTGATATAATAGCAGTGTTCCAATATTTGAGGGGCTGCCACAAAGAAGAGGGGATCAAACAATTCTCCAAAATATATGAGGGCAAGACAAGAAACAATTGATGGAAACTAACCAAAGAGAGAAGCAACCTAGAACTAAGAAGAAATTTCCTGATAGTTAGAACAATTAATCAGTGGAACAACCTGCTTCCAGAAGCAATGAATGCTCCAACACTTGAAGTTTTTAAGAAGCATCTAGACCAGGGGTCTGCAACCTTAAACACTCAGAGCCACTTGGACCCATTTCCTAGAGAAAAGAAAACACTGGGAGCCGCAAAACTTGCCCATGCGCACGAGAGAGGTGGGGGGAAGTTTGATTAAAGAATTGAATTAAAAATAAATAGAGGCTGCTGTGCATCTCTCTCTCTCTCTCTCTCTCTCTCTCTCTCTTTCCTCTCTCTTTCTTTCTCTTTTTCCTCTCTCTCCTTCTCTCTCTCTTTCCTCTCTCTCTCCCTCTTTCGCTTTCCTCTGTCTCTCCCTCTCTCTCTTTCTCTTTCTCTTTCCTCTCCCTCCCTCTTTCTTTCTCTCCCCTCTCCTCTCCTCTCCCTCCATCTCTCTCTTTTTCTCTTTCTCCCTCTCTCCCTCCCTCTCTTTCTCTCTCTCTTTTCTCTCCTCCCTCTCTCCTCCTCTCTTTCTCTCCCTCTCTCCCCCCTCTCTTTCTCTCTTTCCTTTTTCCCTCTCTCTTTCCTCTCCCCCTCTCTCTTTCTCTCTCTCTCTCCCTCTCTCTTTCTCTCTCCATCTCTCTTTACTCTCCCTCTCTTTCTCTCTCCCCCTCTCTCCTCTCTCTCTCTCTCTTTCTCTTTCCTCTCCCCCCTCTCTCTTTCTTCTCCCCTCCTCTCTCCCTCCCTCTCCCTCTCTTTCTCCCCCCTCCTCTCTCTCCCTCTCTGCGATCTTCTGCTCACCTGGCAAGCTGGCTTCAAGCTGTTCTCCAACAAGCTGACACAGATTCTTATTGGGCTCTCTCCTGCCCTTCCTGTTTCCTGCTTCCTGCAGAGATGTAGCCAAGGGAAGAGCCCCGCCCAATAAGCTTGTCAGCTCGTGGGAGGTCATGGTGAGGCCACTCTCTTTTTTATACACACACATACACACACACACACACACACAGAGAGAGAGAGAGAGAGAGAGAGAGAGAAAGAGAGAGAGAGAGAAGGGAAGCGCAAGTGCCTCTCTCTGTTTCTTTGTCTCTCTCTCTCTGCAAATGACAGAGAGGCTGGGAGCCGCAGGAGAAGGCTCAAAGAGCCACATGGGGCTCCAGAGCTGCAGGTTGCCGACCTGTGGTCTAGACAACCATTTGTCTGAAATGGTATAGGGTTTCTTGCCTAAGCAAGGGGTTGGACCAGATGACCTCCAAGGTTCCTTCCAACTTTATTATTATTATTATTATTATTATTATTATTATTATTATTATATTATGGATCATCGCACAGTCAGCCAGATGTTCAGACTGGATTTGGCATTTTGTCTACCTAGCGAGTCCTTACCCAGGACCTGGGATAGGCAGATGTGGATGTTTGATGGTATTACAGGTATCGTCGCAGGATGGAAGCAGTTCCTAATAAGGCCGCCTTTTGCAATTGACTAATAGCAAATTTGTCAATGCCAATGGTGTTCAAGTGGTGCTCCAGTTGTTTTGGGATTGCACCCAAGGAGCCTATGACTATTGGTACTACCCTTGCTTGCTTTTGCCACAGTCTTTCTATTTCTATTTGTAGGTCTTTGTATTTTGTTATCTTCTCCAGTTCTTTCTCTTCTATTCTGCTATCTCCAGGCACTGCCACGTCCACTATCCAGACTTTTTTGTCTTTCTTATCGACAATTGTTAAGTCTGGGGTGTTATGTTGCAGGTGCTTGTCTGTTTGAATTCTGAAGTCCCAGAGCAGTTTAATTTTATCATTTTCTATGACTTTCTCTATTTTATGATCCCACCAGTTTTTGCTTACAGGCAAATGATATTTTTTGCAGATCTTCCAATGCACCATTGTTGCTACTTTGTCATGCCGCTGCTTGTAATCAGTCTGTGCAATCTTCTTGCAACAGCTTACCAAGTGGTCCACTGTTTCTTCAGCTTCTTTGCATAGGCGGCACTTACTGTCTGTTGCTGTCTTCTCAATTTTGACTTTGTATGCATTTGTCCTTAAGGCTTGGTCTTGTGCAGCCAGAATTAGTCCCTCGGTCTCTTTCTTCAATTTTCCTGCTCTTAGCCATTGCCAGGTTTTATTATTATCTGCTTTCCCAGCTATTTTTTTCATGTATTGGCCATGTAGTGCTTTGTCTTCCCATGCCTCTATTCTGTTCTTCATTTGGTCTTTCTTGTAGGCCAGTTTGGTCTCTCCAGTAGTTAGTAAGCCTTCCTGATATACTAATTTCAGTGCATCTTCATCATTGTTCTTCAGATATTCTTCCAAAGCCATTTTTTCTTCTTCAACCATCTGATGTACTTGTAGCATTCCACGCCCACCTATTTGCCTTGGTAGATAAAGTCTATCAATGTCACTGCGTGGATGAAGGGCATGATTCATTGTCATTATTTTTCTGGTCTGCCTATCCATTGCTTTTAGTTCTGCTTGAGTCCAGTCCACTATTCCAGCTGTGTACCTAATGACTGGGATTGCCCAGGTGTTGATTGCCTTTATGGTATTTCCTCCATTGAGTTTGGACTTTAAGATCTTCTTCACTCTCTTGATGTATTCACCTCTAATCTTTTTCTTGACTTCAGTGTGCTTGATGTTGTCAGCTTGAAGGATACCCAAGTATTTGTAGTACTCTTCCTCATCCAGACTCTTAATGTTATTTTCGTGGGGCATCTTGATTCCTTCAGTTTTCACTATTTTTCCTTGTTTGATAGTAAGTGTGGCACATTTGTCCAAGCCAAACTCCATTACAATATCTTGGCTATATATACGGACAGTGTTGAGCAGCGATTCTATTTCAGATGATGTTTTTCCATACAGCTTCAGATCATCCATGTAAAGGAGGTGGGATAGTCTAGGCAGATGTTTTTGATGTTTGATAGCCATGTCCTGAGTTATTCAGTATTGTTGACAGAGGAAACAGTGCAATAACAAATAGTAATGGTGATAATGAATCTCCTTGAAATATTCCTCTCTTGATATTAACCTCTCCCAGCTTCTCACCATTGATCTGCAACTGTGTCTTCCATTGTGCCATCGATCTTTGCACAAATTTTCTGATGTTTCTACTGACTCCTGTTATTTCTAGGCACTTTATTATCCAATCATGTGGCAGAGAGTCAAATGCCTTTTTGTAGTCAATCCATGCCACATTCAGGTTGGTCTTCCTTCTCTTGCAGTTTTCCAAGATCATTTTGTCTATTAGGAGTTGATCTTTTGTTCCTCTGCTATTGGGGCGGTTTCCTTTCTGCTCAGGTGGAAAGAGATTGTTTTCAACTAGATGCTGTTGTACTGCATCAGCTACCACACCAGTTAGTAATTTGAAAGTTGTTGGTAAGCAGGTAATTGGCCTGTAGTTACCTGGTGTTGCCCCTTTTGCTGGATTTTTTATTATTAGGTAGGTTTTCCCAGTTGTTAACCACTTTTCAATTTCTCCTCCTTGTAGTATATTGTTGAACTGCTTGGCAATGAGTGGGTGTATAACAGTTAGATGTTTCAACCAAAACCCATGCAGTTCATCTTCACCTGGTGCTGACCAATTTTTGATTTTCTTTGCTCTTTTTTCTACCATTTTTGTTGTTATTACTAGTTCTTTCATTTCAACTTCTGTTTTATTTGCATCCACCTCTTTTAACCAAGCCGCATCCTTGTTGTATTTTTTTGGGTTATCCCATATCTGCTTCCAGAACTGCACTGTTTCTTCCTTGTCAGGTACTGACTGATTCCTTGCAGTTTCTCCATTGATGGATTGGTAGAAACGTTTCTGATTGGATTGAAATTGGAGGTTCTGCCTATAGTTTGCAATTCGAGCTTCATATCTACTGATTTTCCTGGCTATAGCTGTTATTTGTTGCTTTATTATTTCCAGTGCTTCCTTGATCTTCCTTGTTTCTAAGTGGTATTTCTTGATTAGGTATTCTTTGGTCTTCTTGTTCTTCAGCTTCTTTTCTTTCATCTGTTCTAGCTTGCTTGCATGTGATCTTAACTTGCTGATCTTATTTTCTAGTCTAACCTTCCATTTTTCTGGTGCACTGTTTGTTTGTTTTTCTTCTTTGTTGATTTTGCATCCCAGGTATTCTGTTATAACTGCAGCTGTGCTGTACATTAGTTGGTTTGTTTCTTGCAGTGAATTGGTGCTTATACTTGATATTGCAGTATTTGCATCTTTTAATGCTTGTGCTAGCTGTTTCTTTGGAACAAGCTTCAATGCAGGCAGCCTTATTCTGTTGTTTTTGTGCTGTTCTAGATGCTCAGTTATTCTTTGTTTCAATTCTTTTATTTCTTTAGTTAGAGGGTTTTGTTCTTCCTGAGGAAGAGGTGCCTGGTTTCCAAATGAGAACAGTTGTATATCTCTACTGGATTCTTTCACTGCCAACTCCCCCTGGTTTGCCTCTACATTCTGAATTACTTCTTGTAAGGCTTTGATTTCTTTGCCCTGGGTAAACCTTTGCAGTTCGTCCAATTCTGTTTCTGTAAATACTTTATTTCGTGTTATAAATCGGCGTTGATCTGCTAGTCTCTGTTCTGTTATTTCTGATTCTGGATGTTGTTCTTTCCAGAACTGGTGCATTCGTTTTAGATATCCTCTTCTTGTTGGACTTGATCTGTAGTAACAGATCATTATTTCTTTATTTTCCATCACTGTGTATCTGCGACGGGTAAACACCTTTTCTTCCAGTAGTTCTGCAGCTGCTGGCCCTGGTTGCTCAGCCAACAGTCCTGAGTCCTGTAACCCATTTTTCACCAGATATCCAGGAACTCCAATATCTAGCGCGGACCTTGTTAACCCGGGCGACATCCGAGCCGGTATGGCATTCTGAAATTTACGTCTCACCATATTTTGTATGGGAGAGACACTCTTTGTCTGACTCCTCTGATGAGACCTGTCCAGTATGGTTGAACCTCTGGCATAGCTCTCATCTTCCTCAGAGTACACAAGCCCCACAACCACGTCAAGGTAGTGCCTCACTGGGGGTTATTATTATTATTATTATTACTACTACTACTACTACTACTACTACTCCTCTCTGCAAAGGTTGTAGATCTAGAGCAGTATTTCTCAAACTCCATCATTTTAAGAATTTTGAGAGTTGAGATCCACACAGCTTAAAGCTGCCAAGCTTGAGAAGCATTGATCTAGAGCTGGGGTCTCCAAGCTTGGCAACTCTAAGACTTATGGCCTTCAACATAGGAGGAATTCTAGGAAATGAAGTCCACGTGTGATCTAGAGCACGGGTGTCAAACTTGCAACATCATGTGACACGTTGTGACATATTGTGACTTTTTTTCTCATTCCCGGCAATCGGGTGGGTGCGGTTTTGGCGTGACGCATCTGGCTGCGGGCCGGCAGTTTCACACCCCTGATCTAGAAGTAGAAAGATATAGGAAAAACTTGCTGAAAGAAGCAAGCAAGCAGATACAGATAGTCTTCAACTTATGACTTTTGTTTTAGGACAATTCAAAGCTACAGCAGCCATGGAATAGGTACTTTATGGCCTGTAAACCATTTCTAGTCATCGTCAAGTATTGCACTTCCCCCTTTCTGTGGCCAACTCATGGTCCTTATAGTCCTTACAGTCTTGGCTACAGGCCCACATTTACGACCAGATTGCAGCATCTTGTGGTCACATGACTGTGATATGTGATATTTTGTTTTGCTGCTTTCTGCCAAAACTGCCCATTCAGAAAAAAAAAGAGTTTCTTAAGGACCTTTTCCTTCCCTTAATGATTGTGTGATTCACTTAACCATTTGCTTAACTACTGCTGTGGAAATGCATGAGTGCCTTGGCTTAAAATCATGACTACGTATAACGGGATGTCCTGTTCCAATTGTCATAAGTCGAGGATACCTGTGCAGTTGGTTGCTTTTATACATGCAGCAGAATTGCAGATTTTCTGCATATTGAGCAGCATCCCCCCCACCACACACACACATTGAAGGAAATGCTGATTTTGATGGGGGAAATGTATTCTTGTTCAGATAAAATTGAAAAGTGCAACATGGAGCAAACTTGCATTCAAGAATGAAGGAAATCTGTTTACCTGCTCTCCCTGATTTTCCTATTGTCAGTGCTGAATTAAGACATACCTGTCCACCCCATCAGCTTCTATATCAGGAAAGGAGTAGGTGGTTGAGGAGGTGGCACCATCTTGTCTTTTTTCTCAAAAAAGCAACATGTCTTAAACTGACCCCAGTAAGGTATTTTGGTTTGAAGGAAGGAAAAAAAAACAGTAAGAAGAATGCATGGTGTGGAAAGAAGTATGAATATTTATTCACATGCAGATGGAAGGAATCAACAGAATAACAGAATTATAAGGGACCTTGGAGGTCTTCTAATCCAACCCCCTGCTCAGTTAGGAAACCGTATACCATTTCAGGCAAATGGTTGTCTGGTCTCTTCTTAAAAACGTCCAGTGTTGGAGCATTTACAACCTCTGGAGGCAGGTCATTGTTGTTGTTAATTGCTCTCACTGTCAGGAAATTTCTCCTTAGTTCTAGGTTGCTTCTCTCTTTGGTTAGTTTCCATCAGTTGCTTCCTGTCCTGCCTTCAGGTGCTTTGGAGAATAGCTTGACTCCCTCTTCTTTGTGGCAGCCCCTGAGATATTGGACCGCTGCTATCATGTCACTCCTATTGTAATGGAGTCCAGATTGCAGTGGTAAACAGCAGCCCTCTTCTTTCAACCTAAACCAACTTAATCTGGGGTATGAGAGACAAAGCAGTCTGTATTTATTGATTTGAGAAAAGACCTGTTACAGTTGGATCTTTTTATAGAATATGTAGAATATGCGAAAATAAAATCTGCTGGGCACAAAGAGAATCTACGCAAAGTTCTGGAGGCAAGCTGTTCCACTGGTTAATTGTTCTCACTGTTAGGAAATTTCTCCTTAGCTCTAGGACTACCTATACTACAGAAATCTGGTGAAAATCTGGCAAAGTCACCCTTTTTCTATTATGTTTAGCACCAGGGCTTTTCCTGGTTTAGAACCACCTTACTTGCAGCGCACAAATAGATGATCTCACTTGATCAAGGATCAGGCAATAAATGAAGTGACTTTACAATGCTATGTGGTCAATTAGCTATGATTAACTAGCAAAGCCACTAAGGCTAAGTGTCATTATTTGAGGGTAATGCAAATCAATTATGTTACAGATTTAAGTATCCATTCTTCAGAGTAATCCATGATTGATTCTGCTATAAAGAAAGCCCAACAGCCAAAAAGTATTTTTTTTTCAACAATTTTGGCCACATTCTTATTGTTTTCAGTTTTATTAAAAACACGCACACACAACAATTTGTAACAATTAGACAGAATTCTTAGTGTTAAAGTTCTTTTCCATGTCCTTTCTCAAGCCTGCAGTATTTCTCTCGGTAGCTCTGTACAATTTTTTAATAAAAGAATTCTGAAGTAAGTGGTTCGCTAGCTAAAAGAGTCTATAATCAGTGCTGTTGCTTTGGTTACACAGAATCATAAGCACACAAAGATACAACATCTTATTTTTGGCATTACCTTAACATTGAGATAGCATATTAATAAATGCTTTCAGACCCTGAAATACTGTTTACTTTGAATGAAATGGCAGGTCTCCAAATGTAATAATGCAAATAGAACTTGGTCTTCATATACTTCTACATGAGTATCACACAAAAATTGAAGCTGGCCACAGTACCTTTGAACAAGCCCAGCTTTGATTAGTATTAAAGCAAATATGTTTTTAATCTTAAAATAGAATACCAGTTCTATCTTTTCCCAAATTTACCTTGGCTTAGAAGATGGTATTTGGCCTGGAAATGTTACCTAACAAAGTGTTTTTCAACCTTTGCAGCTTTAAGTTGTGTGACCTTCAACCCATACTGGCTGGGGAATTTGGGAAGTTTAAGGTCTACATATCTTAAAGACGCCAAGAACACAGGACAGTGTTTTTATGGACTTCAGCAGCCTTTCTAGTTTCATCTGGGAAAATTTGTCCCTTTTTCTTTACAACCTCTCCTTACAACTTCCATATCTCATTCAAGGCAACACTTATCAACTATTTCTCAATGGTCTGAGTTTCAATTTATGTCATGTTTATCTAGCACTGACAATTGCAGAACCATCAAGATGCTAGAGATATTATCTTATTGTCTTTTGGGCAGCTAGAAATCTTATTAATTGCCACAACTAGCTTTTTCCCTAGTTGTGTCTTTCTAATGTTATATAACTGGGTTTGAACCTTTAAATTCAGACAGATATCACTAGGTTCCTATGAAATAGTTAAAACTTGTTGAATTGTATAGGTAGTCCTCGACTTACGACGATTTATTTAGTGACTGTTTGAAATTACAATAGCACTGAAAAAAGTGTCTTATGACCATTTTTCACACTTAACGACTGTGGCAGCATCTCCATGGTCACATGATCAAAATTCAGATGCTTGGCAACTGACTCATATTTATGATGGTTGCAGAGTCTCGGGATCGTGTGATCACCTTTGACGATCTTCTGACAAGCAAGGTCACTGGGGAAGTCAGATTCACTCAACAGCCATGTTACTGACTTAACAACTGCAGTGATTCACTTATCAACTCTGGCATGAAAAGTCATAAAATGGGGCAAAGCTCACTTAACAAACATTTCACTTAACAACAAAAATGTTGGGCTCATTTGTGGTCGTATATTGAGAACTAGATGGTAAATCTGAGACATCACCCTGCCAACAAAATACATATAGTCAAGGCCATGGTTTCCCCAGTTGCAATGTAAGGCTGCGAAAGTTGGACCATAAGAAAGGCTGAGCGCCAAAGAATTGAGGCCTTTGAACTATGGTGCTGGAGAAGACTCCTGAGAGTCCCCTGGACTGCAATGTGATCAAACCGGTCAGTCCTAGAGGAGATCAACCCTGACTACTCTTTAGAAGGCCAGATCCTGAAGTTGAAACTCAAATACTTTGGCTACCTAATGAGAAGGAAGGACTCACTGGAGAAGAGCCTAATGCTGGGAAAGATTGAGGGCAATAGAAGAAGGAGATGACAGAGAATGAGGTGGCTGGATGGAGTCACTGAAGCAGGTGTGAGCTTAAATGGACTCCAGAAGATGGTAAAGGACAGGAAAGCCTGGAGGAATGTTGTCCATGAGGTCGTGATGGGTCGGGCACGACTTCGCAACTAACAACAACAATTGAGAACTACCTGTACTTACCCTATCATGGAGTTTCCAACTTTGAGTGCAGATTTTACTTTCTCTCTTATCCAACAATCCTTAACTTGATGGGTATAAACAGGCCTTGATCTTTGAGAGCTAAATTCAGATTGAATTTACATTTCTAAATTTGAGGGCAAACTGATTCAATTTGACTTCAACAGAGATTCAGTTTGAAAAGAAAGTGGCTGTAAGATATAATGGGAAACCATCAAAACCCTTACAACTGCTTTGGTGTTTGTTTGTTTGTTTTTTGTTTGCTTGTTTCTTTGTTTTTGGCAGACTAGCATGAAAACAGTAGGGATAGTAGATTTTACAAATCTTCTTTTATATTCTTTTCATTTTTTTTCCTGCATTTTTCTGATTGTTATTAGCTGCCCAGAATTGCTTGCAAGTGGGTGGCCATATAAACTGAAGTAAATAATTTAATTTAAAATGCATAAATAAATACATAAACAAATCTTTAGAGACCATTCTCCTGACAGCTTTCAGCTGGATATCCTCAACAGTTTCATCACAACACAGTCTTAAGCTTTTTGTTCCAACTGAAAAAAAATAGCAGTTCCAAAAAACTAGAGAAAATAAGTTCCTTCTCCCCTTCTACTTGTTTTTCTGAATGTTAGGCTTGGCATACTACTTTAAGAATGCCAGTTAATGTATCCTGGAAGAGCAGGGTAGTTTTGCTAGCTCCAATCACTATTTTTCTATGATGTGCCAAGAAGGTTGCTATAGATACGTTTGACCTGTGCTGGGCAGAATCAGCTCATGATTAGCCTCGGTGGAGTGCCAGTGTAATGGTATATATTAATGGCCTTGAAGGACAAGGTGAATAGATGCAATGGGAGGTTTGCACCTTCAGACATGAAATATTCTGTTAATGTATCCTGGCAATAGACTAGAATTAACTCATCTATTTGTGTTTCCTGTCTGGTTTACCTGGAAGGACAGACAACTGGTTTGGGCAAAGCACATTGGCAAATCTTAGTGTCTTCTAAGCAGGACTCTATTATAACAAAGTTGTGTCTTCATGGCAATAACCAGAAGAAGATAGGCACAATGGACTATAGTGCCACAAAGATAAAGAAGCTTTAGGAATGGAGGGTGGTATAAAGAACATGGTCTTTGTGCTATTCAGTTGTGGTGAAGAGCTATGGTGGTACAGTGGTTAGAATGCAGTACTGTAAGCTAATTCTACTGACTGCCAGCAGTTCAATCCTGATCGGTTCAAGGTTGACTCAGCTTTCCATCCTTCCGAGGTCAGTAAAATGAGGACCCAGATTGTTGAGGGCAAGATGCTGATTCTGTAAACTGCTTAGAGAGGGCTATAAAGTACTATGAAATGGTATATAAGTCTAAGTGCTATTGCTATTCCTATCTCTTAATTTTTTAAAAATAGTAAATATTTGGAACACAACTGTAATAACCTGGCACCCATTCGCTCACTGCTGAGAGACTTAAACTTGCCCTAGGAGTGCAAGACTGGATCCAGGATTGTAGTCTGGACTGGTCAACTATGAGTAATATATGGAGCTTCTAACTTTGAATTCCCAGTTTTGTGGACAGCACCTTCATAGAATATACCATTAGCGCAAGAAAAGCAAAGTCTTGTGGCTGGTCCTATTGAAAAAGTGAAAGAAGCCTACATCAGTATGAGCCATCACACCCCAGAGAAACTCAGATAGGCTCCAAGTTTAATGAGATGATAACATTCAATGGCATAGCACTCATGTCAATGTCAAAGTAGAGGAGTTCCATCATGCTGCTTAAGTTCCTTAGCATTTTCTATACACAGAAGTGAACTTGCATCATTGTTGATAAGAATCCCAGAAGCATCAGAAAAGTCACTGCATTGGTCTTTGCTATGACACACAAATTGGCTTCAATAGGGTTACTCAGCAGGCATTTCATTGGGCCTCAAAGTTTTGCACAACCTATTTTTTTACTGCCTCGCTGCTGCACAAGCATTTTTTGCGCTTCCTGCTATCTTTTGGATTCATCCTGACACCAACCATATTAAGAACCTTGCTTCTTCCTTCTGACAAATGTTCAGACAGAGCATAAGGAATAGAGTATAATGAACTATCTTCTACTCCACTCGCTCTTTTGTCAGTTTTCTGAATTTCATTTATAAGCTTCTCTCTTCTTCCCTCTAATGGTATAAATTATAGCTATGACTCACTACTGGCTCTTTCTTTCTCTGCCCCTCCCCTATTCAGACAACTCTTTAACAATTAACAATGAAATTTCTTTGCATTTGATACTATAAATAAAATCTCCTTCGCCTAGCAAAAAAAATCTTCTGAAACAGAAAATAGTTTGCTGTTTTCATAGCTTTGAAATGGTAGCTAGACTAACAGAGTATCTCAGTGAAAGGTAGCCTCATGAAATCACAGTGATATCAATTTTATAACTGCTGGCATAGCATATTTAACCAAAAATATAATGCATTCAATTGTATACAATGTTAACTTTGGTTAATGCTGACCTCCGTTTTGATTTTTATTGTTTTCCATACTGTGTGAATCCAAAAAAATGCTTGAAGACCTAGACCAGTGTTCCTCAACCTTGGCAACTTTAAGATGTATGGATTTCAACTCCCAGAATTCCATGGCCAGCATGTTGGCTGAGGAATTCTGGGAACTGAAGTCCATAGATCTTAAAGTTATCGAGGTTGAGAAACATGGAAGTAAATGTTTCTTCAGATATGGGACTTACAGGCTAGATGAGTTTGTCAATATGCTTTTTTTTCTTGACAAATATGGTGGGTGTATGGATTTAGACATGTTGTCCATGGGCACCATTATTATTATATTGCTGCTTTGTTTTTTGCTGTCTTAATCGTGTGTTTGTTACCCAGAGTCACAATTATGAGATGGCATACAAAACAGACAAATTAGGACAGTGGTTCTCAACCTTTCTAATGCCGCGACCCCCAACCGGTCGTAAGTCGAGGACTACTCAACCGGTCGTAAGTCGAGGACTACTCAACTGGTGCAGCACCGTTTGCAGAATGGGACTTTTGGCGGGCTCAGCAGGGCAGAGACAGCCTGGACAATTCCTATTGGCTTTTGAAAGCCAATAGAATTAGACTCTATTCAAGAGAGTCTATTCTATTGGCTTTCAAAAGCCAATAGAATAAAAGGGAGTAGCACAGCTAAGGAAAAGGGGGGAAAAATGGTGGACTGCGTTGTTTGGCGACCCCCGTGAAATGGTCGTTCGACCCCAAATGGGGTCCCGACCCACAGGTTGAGAACCACTGAATTAGGAGATCAGCCAGATTATCCCTCATAGGAAACCTAACCAAACAACAAAAGAACCCCTATAGCAGCTGAAAAAATTGCCACAGGACACCAGCCCCTTATGCAACTGCAGGCTATGCCCTCTATTATCTAATTATTTTCTAGACCGCATCTCTTCCCCCGAAGATCATTCCTATATACCATTGCAATATCAGTTTGATAACTGGGAGCCACAAATATCTTGTTCAGGATAAAATAAGTAAAGGCAAACTAGTCTGCTGTTTAACATTAAAACCATCACAATAACAAACCGACATTATGTCAATAGGCAATGCTAAGAAGACTTGGCTTCAGACATTGGGGGTTCTCCATCAATTGAAGTTTTTAAGAAGAGATTGAACAATCACTTGTCTTAAACTGTATAAGGTTTTCTGCTTGAGCAGGAGGAGTTGGGCTAGAAGTCCTCCAAAGTCTCTTCCAGCTCTGGTTTTTTGGGAGGGTTTAAGATTAAGGAGTAACTGAGTTTATCTTCCTAAACTCGAAAATTCATAGGAATGGTGAAAGTGGCCATGATATAAAAATATGTCTTGTAACTTGGGATAATGATAATAACACAAGCAGAGAGATACCACATTGACCAAAAAAAAAGTTATTATCCAGGCCATGGCATTCTCAATGTAGCACATGGCTATGAAAACTGGGCCATCAAGAGGCTGAGTGAAGAAGAATGGATGCCTTTGGATTGTGCTGCTGGAAAAAATTGCTGTGCCACAGAAAGAACAAATCATTCAACACTAGAGGAAGCAAACACAGATTGCTGACTGAAATCACTAATAAGGACCCTGGAACATAAATATTTTAGATAAATAATGTGAATGAAAGAGTCATTGGACAGCTCTTGGCACTTGAAAAACTTGAAGGCCATTAAAAGAAAGGCCAACAGAATACAAGATGGTTAAATACTGCTGTGGTTGCTCACAATAATTGTGGCTTTGGTCAGAATCATGAAAATAGCATCAAAGGCTCATATTAAAAGTTCCACCCTTTCCTGCATGCACTGAATGTTCTGATATACGTTCTAAATGGGTTTTGTTATTCTTCCTCTTTCCTCCCATTCGAGCTGAGATTGTGGTGGAAACTGGAGCTAAGTTGAGAGGAGGATGGAAAAAGCTAGCTAGCCTTGGAGCTCATGGGGAAGGAAGAAAGATACCCTCCCTAAACTTCATAGTGTTAATGGTATAGGCTGCTGCTTGAGCAGTGTGTTGTATTAGAAGACCTCCAAGGTTCCTTCCAACTCTGTTATTCTGTTAAATCTAGCAGTTCAGTACTGAGTAATTTAGTCTGCCAAGAATCCTGTCCATAAACATACCACTCTGATTAACTCTTTGTGTTGGAACCTTGTGGTTTCTCGCACATGACATGAGATGGATTAGGTGAGCATGAGTCTATGAAAACTCAAATATTTTTGAGTTACTCACTGACAATTCTGGTAAATGATATGCATTGAGTTAAGAGATGTTGGAAGCAACTGAATGACTGAATAACAATGGCTGTTATTTTGGTACAAAATACATGTTGGAATCTACCTTTGGATATATTGAAATTACAACAAATGATGTCACTTCGTTCAGAGATGTGTGAAATCTGCTAGATAACTGGTTCCATATAATGGGTTGGAAAGGATAGCAAAATTGTAAAGCAAAATAGACTGTTGCTTTACAATTCAACTTTCTCAAAACCATTTTCTTGATAAAGCAGAAAGCTTGACTTGCTATATGAATAGATTTTTGGCTAGCAAAAGTATAAGAGGGAACTTCAGAAAAATTGAACTGAAGCTACTATAACTGAATTTTACCTATGTCTGTGCATGTGTGTGTGTGTGTGTGTGTGTGTGTGTTTCTATCAATGTTGAAATTTTTTTATACTCAGTAAAACTGAATTATGTGTCAAGGCTAACAACCTTGACTCCCCCCCCCCTTAAAATTAGTCTTAGGGAAAAAAATCTCCTTCATTATAAATATGTTGCTGCCATATATAATGGCTTTCTGATTGATAAGTCCCAGAGCTACCTTAGCTGGCAGTCTTTTAAACACCAATCCTTCATCTGGATTTGAAGAGCAATGGGGGCACTTCTCTCTTAGTTAGGCCATTCATTTTTACCTGCCAATACAGTTTGATGAGCTTGCTGGTATGCTGGTCTCTTCCTCCAGACAGCCAATACGTGTAGTCAGCAATCATGGTGCTTCTAGTGACACAACAGAATTAGAAAATGGAACATATTAAAGGGTAGCAAGAAGAAAAACAAGAATACACAAATGTAATGTTTGTGACAGAAAGGCGTAAGACATAAAGTATATAAACTATGGAACTATCAGAGCAGAACTTAGGAGATCTGCTGTGCAAAATCTAATCCATTGAATTGGCTCTCTTGCCCTGTCTCTTTGTCAATGGAGAAAGTGTAGCAATAAGACAAAACTGAAAGAGTATCCACCATTGATGGGCAGCTTTTGTCTTTTTCTCCCCCTAAACTAGAGAACTGTGTTTGGACAACATGGCTAATTTAGTTAGAAGCTATCCTGGGACAAATCTCTGTGCGCTGGTGGCTGATAATCACAGATGACTGCTCAAATATGGAATATGGAACAGGTTTCTTTGATGGCTTCCTAATAGTTGTGAAGATGATTGGGAGGTTGTCATTTTCTGCTGTTCTTTAATTGAACCATTGAATTTTCCATGATGTTCCAAGTAGTGTTAGCACAACCAGAGACAGCATCATCTTTTCTTTCCCTTTTTCATCACCCCAAGGCAGGGACAAAATATACAATGGAGAGAAAGACAGGGAGAAAGAAAGAATTCTTAAAGAAAACCCATTTCTATAACTCATGATTCTATCAGGACCCAATTAAGTATATCATGTGAATATGGTAACTGAAAAACAGGAAGTTTCCTTTCTTTGACATTTAGCAAAATCTGGCTGTGAGACCTTATGTTTGGGATCTTAGTTCAGGGACATCTGGCTTAAGAGAAGGTTGATGGTTCATCATCTCTGGTTTGATTCTGGGATCCAAGGTTAAGTTTTGCACTTTGACATCTTTATTTTATTTATTGTTGTATTAATGGAAGAATAGTTTTGGGGCCTATCCCAGATCACTCTATCTAAAAAAAAAAACTTTAGATGATGGCAGCTAAACCCAGACTAAAATAGGATTGGGAACTATTAACCATGAGTCCCTTAGGTTTCCTCATTGCACTCCAAGTTATGAAGTTTTCCACAAGTGTTCAATGGGGTCACAATAAAAAAAAGCCCTTTTCCCAATATAATTCCTTCTTCTTCAGAAGATCCTGTCCTGGTCCACTTGAGAACATTCTTCTATTCATTTTTGACAACCTAGGTGCTCCTCCCTCCCACTCACCTCCTTTGTCCATCTCTATAAAAAAGGATCTGTTCATAATAGTGTGTCTTCATAGTTGTGCTTATCAAAATCAATAACCTCCATGGAAACACAGTCTTATGAGATAGCAAAATATTAGCCATTATTCTCCTGGCACTTGATATGTGTTTCTATGTGCATTGTGAATATGCAAGTATTTTGTCTATCCCCCAAATGTTTAATTTGCTTCACTTTAAAGTATTTAGGGAAGGACCCATCACATTGTATACAGGCAGAATTTATGCACACATAGATTCACAGTGTGAAGATTGTGTCAGAGAATATCTCAACCTTGTGGCAAAGTCAAGTGTAGTTCACCTTTGATTATGTTACAGTAGAAATTATGGAATGGACCGATGGGAGGAAGGGAGAGAGATTGCAAATGCTGCAACTAATTAAATATGCTTTAGTATCCCAAGTGTTGCAACAACTGCCAGCTCCTCTTATTAGGCTGGGAGGATATTAAAAACTATTGTGCAGTGGATATTACTGCAAGCTTTAACAGACTTCAGAAAATCACTTTGCTTTTTATGGTAACTCCTCCAATACTCCTCTCAGTTTCTTTCTCTCTGGAGGTTCCAAATCCAATTAAATGCAACTAGATGTAATTCCAAATTGTCACTTTAGTCAATTAAACATATAATAATCTTGTGTGTCTAATTACAAGCACAAAAAGTTTATTTGTTGATGTTTTCCTATCAGCATGTAGTTCCCTATTTCTCTCGTGCCCATCCTGTTCCCTCACCAATGTATTTATTGCTCCTTGACATTACTGTAAATTGACTCTGGAAGTCTCTCTCTAGTTAAAAAACCCTAATCCCAAGACAGTAGTAATGCTACTCCAGGACACTTTTTCACAAGCTGCATTATGTTCTTAATGAGATATGGCCAATTGAAAATAAAGGAAATGGAGGATTTAAATCACAAACAGTTCAAAGTCATTTGGGTGTTATGGAAGAGGAATGCTACAGTGATACTCTGGATAGTCATTCCCACCAGAGGTGCTTCATCTCCCAGTCAACATCTCCAAATAAAAATTTTGGGAGTTGAAGTGATTTTTTTCAACTTCTGGATTTTGAGAAAGGTAGCTGTGTAATAATTTTTCCAGTTACTACTTATGGCTGTGAAATGTGGACTCTGAAAAAGGCAAATAGGAAAAGGGTAGACGCCTTTGAACTGTGGTGCTGGAGGCGACTATTACACATCCCATGGACTGCAAAAATAGCACTTAGCAATAGCACTTAGGCTTATATACTGCTTCACAGTGCTTTACAGCCCTCTCTAAGTGATTTACAGAGTCAGCATATTGCTAAGTCATAAGGCTAAGTCAACCTTGAGCCGGTCAGGATCAAACTGCTGGCAGTTGGCAGTTAGCCTGCAGTATTGCATTCTAACCACTGGGCCACCATGGTTCATAACATAAATAACAAACAAAGAAGTCCTAGATTGAATATCACCAAAATAACACTTGAAGCCAAACTCTCCAAACAGAAGTTGTCAAACTTTGGTCAAGTCTTGCGAGCTGGCTCATTCAAAAAGCAATCATGCTGGGAGCAATCAGTGGCTGGACACTATAAAGGGGCATGGAGAACGCTGATCCATCAGAACAATTAATCAATGGAACAGCTTGCCTCCTGGAGTTGTGGGTGTTTAACAAAGAGAAGGATGAGGGGGGACATGATAGCAGTGTTCCAATAGCTCAGGGGCTGCCACAAAGAAGAGGGAGTCAAGCTATTTTCCAAAGCGCCTGAAGGCAGGACAAGAAGCAACCGGTGGAAGCTAACCAAAGAGAGAAACAACCTAGAACTAAGGAGAAACTTCCTAATAGTGAGAACAATTAACCAGTGGAACAACCTGCCTCCAGAAATGGTGAATGCGTCAACACTGGAAGTTTTTAAGAAGAAACTGGACAGCCATTTGTCCGAAATGGTATAGGGTTTCCTGCCTAAGCAGGGGGTTGGACTAGATGACCTCAAAGGTCCCTTCCAACTTTATTATTATTATTATTACTACTACTACTACTACTATTATTATTATTATTATTATTATTATTATTATTATTATCATCATCATCATCATCATCATCACTGGAGGTTTTCAAAAATTCATTTGTTCAGGATGGTATAAAATCTCTTGTCTCGAGCAGGAGGTGAGACTAGAAGAACTCCAAGGTCACTTCCAGCCCTATAATTCTATGTCTATGTCTAAGGAATCACATGGCAAGTTTTGTTGATGCCTGAAATACACATGCACAGTAATAGATAAGAGCATTCTCTTTAAAATCCACTGAGAATACTAACCAAGACTAGTAGAGAGTACTAAGTATAGTAGACCTGAAATCATAGATTTTGACATTTGGCATTGAAAGATGATAAATATTACATCATAAGAATCTGTCTGGTTCAAATTTTGGGGTATTACATTAGTGTAATTAAGTTCTAGTTTGGATGATCTAGAACAGTGGCCCCCAACCTTTTGGGCACCAGGAACTGGTTCCATGGAGCGTGTGTGGTTTCGTGTGCTGCCTGCGTCCCACGGATGGGGCTTTGCTTGTTTGTGCAGACCAGTTACTGGCATGCCACAGACTGGTGCCGGTCCACAGACCGGGGGTTGGGGACCCCTGATCTAGAAGTTCTTCAATTCTTTGTGTCAGATAGTACATTCTAACCTAGGTGGCTTGTGGCTGAGCACGAAGCAATGAAACAACTTAGGTGTGACTCACATACCTTTTCTGCACTCCATAGATGCCCCAATTAGAACATGCAAAGAAGAAAGGAAGTTTCAAGATGTATTTTAACAGCACAAACACTTCCAGCTGGCATTATTTGGAAAAAGCTGTGAGTTATATAAATTGTTATTAATTCATTACACAATCTGACACTTCCAAAGCAACCATAGCTTTAAGATATTAAATTCCACAGATCTGTAGTCTCAAATGTCATCTCTCTCTTCACTCATTGTGGAATGAATGCTATTCTGTTGCCTTTGCCAAGTCACTCCGCTGTTTGCCAAGTGAAATTAGTTGGGGCAGAATAAGCTAGTGGCTTGCTTTCTCCATATTTGCTATTGGCAGCGTAGGCTGCATCTTCTCATCCATTGCATTGATTTGCAAATGTAACATTTTTCTCTCTCTGTGTCTTGCAATAAAGCCATCCTGCTCCTATATTACAGGGTGAAAATTTATATTGTAAAACAAATGGACCAGCCTCAGAATATGCTGCTACAAGTGGGCTGTCATTTTTATGGATAGACTTTTTAACAAAAGTGGCTCCATTCTATTATTGCCCTCCAAGCTCTGTCTTGGAGAGACTGGATTACAGATTCTAGTCTTCAGCAAGAAGTCAGTTCTCCTGGAACCCAATACCACCCTTCCTCCCTTCGAAATGGTGCTAACAGTTTTACACAATGAAATTACAGTTATAATGTTTCCAGACTAAACATCTTAACCCACCTCTCTTGTGAGAACCACATGTAGGAAAATGTTATTAACTGCATTTATTTACTTACCAAATGTATACTCTGCCCCCCAACCAATTGACTGTTGCCAGAAGTCATGTGGAAGGATGCCAAAAATCTAATGTAAGCTCTCACAAGGTTTTGACAAACTATGTCAGATTGTGTTAGAGTTTGGGATAGGTTGGATGAAATCTTATGAGAGCTTTATGATCTCACAAGTTTCAGATAGTTTTGAAGAAGACACCCTAAAACACCACATACATTTGCAAGGTGATTTCTTTGACCTGGTCAAGCTGGTGTCACTTTGTAACAATTTAGTGGAATAAAGTGAATAATTATAATTTAAGTGGTTTCTGAATTACTTGCCTGAGATGGTGCTAGGTTCTTGTTTGTCAAGGGAATTACGTCTCTGTAGTCCAGAGGTGCCAATTGTGTGGTCATAATTAAGAGTGGAAAGGGCATTACAGCAGGGACAGTGGATATAAAATTTATTAGGGTGCAAAAAACGAAGGCCAAGTGGCTTTCTCAGTTTCTCATGAGGAGAATGAAAACTTGAGGGGTCTTTGGTGCTGTCTAAGCTTGGTTGTTTTCTTGCAGACATTTCATTACCCAAACTAGGTAACAACATCATCAACAACCCTATTTCAACCCTGAACTCCAAATATTCTCCTTTATTGGTAGAATGAAAAGTTCTACAGTTTCTGAGGAATACTAGCTGGCGGTAATCGTAGATAATCGCAGATATGAAAAAGTATTGAACATGGAAAGCTATGGAACGATTTCATGCAAAAGCTCATTGTATTTTAGAACCACTGTATATTTTATAGTCCATTGTCCTAAATCAGGGGTAGGCAACCTTGGCTCTTTTATGACTCGTGGACTTCAACTCCCAGAATTCCTGAGCCAGCATGGCTCAGCTTGGAAACCTCTCCCTTTCCCCTCAGCATGGCTGGCTCAGGAATTCTGGGAGTTGAAGTCCACGAGTCGTAAAAGAGCCAAGGTTGCCTACCCTTGTCCTAGGGCAATGATTGGAAAACTTGGGCCTTTTGGATATTATTGAACTTCTCTATGTCTTGACACAGAATGGATGATAAAGATGATAGGAGCCCTAGTCCAATGCCATCTGAAGAGATAAAAGTTCAATTTTTGGTTCAGTATGCTGTACAAACTCAGAAAATGGGTTAATTTAGTAAGCCAATTAACCTGTTGTATGAATCAACCTCAAAGCAATTTCCAAGTAACTGAGATCAAAAAGAATCTAAAAATTTAAAACAAACTAACTAAAATGAACACACTCAACAGTTTGATATAAAGTACTCCGGAAGTTGATCTAGAAAAAAACTAACACCCCCCCCCTTTTTTTTGTACAATCAACAACAATTTTGTGTGTTTTAGGACAGTGAAGTTTGATCTGCATTGTAGGCTGCAGTTAATGGATATTATTTGCTCTATGTTGCCACTGGGTGGAGTCAAGACCTATGATAGAAATAGAGGACACAATTACAAAGTTTGTACTTTATCTTCTTCAACTCCTTTGCAGATGTAGGTGGATATGCATTTTTAGTCAACAAAATTCTATGTTGTGCTCCAGCGTGAAAGTTATAGCATGCAGATCAGGTTAGAGACATTACATCTATGGTGACTAAAACCAGGCTGTGTTGGTCTGTAAAATATTTTTTTTTCATAATAGCAATTAATCACATACCCTTACCTAGGCACCATACAAAACTAAATGAAACACAACAATTCCAAAATTCTATGCAACAAATTTAGTTTTCAACTTACCAACCAACCCAGTAAAACTAATATATACAACTAAAACAAATTGAACCAAATAACTATACAAAGAAATGCCCTTTGTAGGCATACGTAGATTCTTAATGTAAGACAAATGCAACCTGAAAACTATCAATATTAATGATATTAAGGTAAAATAACCAGGTTCTGCAATAATACATTGGTCAAATAGAATAATGATTTGGTAATGATTGATTATGTACCATCAAGTCATTTTGACTTCTTGCGATCACATAGATATATTCTCTCCATGATGATGTATCCCTAATTGGGTCTTTCAGGTCTTCCAATAGTATACTCATCAGTATTGTAACTGAATCCAGCCATCTTGCTGCTGGTCATTCGCTTCTTCTCTTTCCTCCCACCATCCCCAGCATTAGATCCTTTTCCAGAGAACTAGACCACAAAATGAAATTCAGTGGTGAAAAAAGCAAGGTTCTACATTTAGGCAAGAAAAACCAAATGCACAAGTACAGCATAGGTGGCACCATGCTCAATAGTAGTAACTGTGAGAGGGACCTCGGAGTCCTAGTAGACAATCACCTAAATATGAGCCAGCAGTGTGCTGCGGCTGCCAAAAAGGCCAACACAGTGCTAGGCTGCATTAACAGAGGGATAGAATCAAGATCACGTGAAGTATTAATACCACTCTTCAATGCCTTGGTAAGGCCACACTTGGAATACTGCATCCAGTTTTGGTCACACGATGTAAAAAAGATGTTGAGACTCTAGAAAGAGTACAGAGAAGAGCAACAAAGATGATTAGGGGACTGGAGGCTAAAACATATAAGGAACGGTTGCGAGAATTGGGTATGTCTAGTTTAACGAAGAGAAGGACAAGGGGGGACATGATAGCAGTATTCCAATATCGCAGGGGCTGCCATAAAGAAGAGGGAATTAAGCTATTTTCCAAAGCACCTGAAGGCAGGACAAGAAGCAACGGGTGGAAACTAATCAAGGAGAGAAGCAACCTAGAACTAAGGAGAAACTTCCCGACAGTGAGAACAATTAATCAGTGGAACAGCCTGCCTCCAGAAGCAGTAAATGCTCCAACACTGGAAGTTTTTAAGAAGAGACTGGACAGCCATTTGTCCGAAATGGTGTAGGGTTTCCTGCCTGAGCAGGGGGTTGGACTAGATGACCTCCAAGGTCCCTTCCAACTTTACTACTATTACTGTCTTTGCATAATCTGTCTAAAGTACAGTAGTATAATTTAAGTCTGGTCATTTGTGCCTTGAGTGTGAACTCTGAGTTGATTTGTTTGACGAGCCATTGGTTTGTTTTCATGGATATAGGAGATATTCTCAGGAGTCTTCTCCAACACCAAACTTCAAAAGAATCAACACTCTTCCTTAAAAGTCATCAACCTTTCATAGAGAATTGATTCCAGAGTCATGGACCCAAGATCTACAAGCTTCAAACCAGAAAAGAAAGAGAAACAAAAAAGGAGAAGAATGTAAAGAGCAAGCACAGCTGTAGGGAGAAACAAGACCTGGTAGACCTGTGTGTGTGTGTGTGTGTGTGTGTTTGTGGGTGTATGTATGCATAAGAAAATGAGACTGGAGGACTAACTTGAAAAGCCCTGTAATGTAATGAAATATGGGTGTAGCCTGAACAACCTGAATGGCCCTGTTTTGGATTATGATGAAGTGATGATGTTAGGAATCAGGAATACTCACCAGAAGACAATGGCAGCAAACTAAGTATAAAGCATTCAATAAAGCTACAATTTATTTCTTCAATCTTTTCAAATATCATACCTATTAATGCGACGAACATTTGTGACCATTGCTGCAATAAAAGCCAAAAAGGTCCCAAGTCAGTTGATTATTAGTCAAGATCCTGAGAACAGAAGTAGGAGAAATCTGAAGATAAATGGGAGGAAACATAAAAGAGAATGGGAAGGATGACCAAATCACTACACAATAATCTTCATTAGAAGCCCATCACAGGAGAGGTTGTATATATTAGAGCAGTAATCAACAGCTACCTATTGATCTGTTCTTTTAATATTGTCTGCTATATTTTTGATGCAGTTTACAGAGATTTTCATTTCATTTTGTGAGCTATTTTCTTGCCGAAAAGCAGAATAAAAGTATTACATTTTAATGCTTTTATTAAAGTCAGAACTTGAGGTAATACTGGCTTGGATAAGGAAATGGAACTCTATCTCCTCACTCAGTCTTCTATTCGTATCTAATGGATTCATTTTCACAGATCTTTGATTCCTTACCTGATGATGTGCCTCTAAGGATCTGAAGCTGCTATCAGTAATTGGATGACTGGACCAGAGTTATCTATTTTCTGATTACATTTAGGAAGCTCTGTTGGTTCACCCTGAGCTCTATCATGACTACATCATTTAGTATTTAACACTGATCCTACCTTTCAAATAATCCTTCCTTGGCACAGTTGAAGAACTACCGTAAATGCCGGCGTATAAGGCGACTTCCGCGAGCGCTGAAATCGGCGCCAAAGACTTATATGCCGAGTCGTCTTATACGCCAGAAATACTGGTAGTTTCCGGCGTATAAGACGACGTTCTAGGAATGCGGCCCGGCTATAAAGACGGGGGTCGTCTTATACGCCGGGTCGCCTTGTACGCCAGCATTTACGGTACTTTGTGCAGCAAAATAGTAAGGCTCTGAGTTGCATTTGGTCTCTGAAGAAAGAAAGCTTTGAACACATTGGAACAGATGCAAAAAAAAGGGGCAATAAAGATGATCAGGGAAATGATAAGACCTAAGAGGAAAGATTGAGGTATGTTTAGTCTTTATACAAGACATCTGAAGAAGACACAATCGGAGGAATCACATAGAAAAAGAACACTCAACATCTCTTCTATTTGACAGAATGCCAGACATACAGCAAGCAGGAAGGCAAACACTAGTTGAATGTTAAGAAAAAGTCTCCTACTGGTAACAACAATTGGATCTTGACTCAATCACCCAGAAAGATTATGAACTCTTCCTCACTGGATGTTATGTCTGGACAATCATCTAGGTCAGAGGTGTCAAACTGCCGGCCCGCAAGCCGGTGGCATGATGCAGAGGCCGTGCCCACCCCTGCTCCAGCAATGCGAAAAAAGTCACGATACGTCACAACACATCATGTGATGCAATAAGTTTGACACTCATGATATAGGTCAGTGGTTCTTAACCTGGGCGATATTGCCCCCCAGGGGGCGATTTCATTTTTTAGGGGGGCGATGGAACGAAAAGGGGCAATGGAGCGAGAAGTTTTGGGGACACTTTTGAGACTTTTTCGTACAGTGAATGGCTGGATATCTGTTGTACAAAAACATCAGATCACTCGTTATTAGTGGATTGAATTGTGTTTTCAAATGTTCCTCCAGCTTGCTTCAGTACAGAACGCTGTACATATGTGAAGACGCATCGCTTATCTTCATGCGTGTTGTGCAGCAGCCTCTACCCATACAGTGGCACGCCATTAGCCAGAATATGGGAGATATGGGGAAAAGACTGGAAATAAATTATTTGCATCGATATGTCCTGATGAACAATTTTAAAGAAAACAAAGAAAGTGTTTGCATAAATTAAAGAATTATTTCCCATGTTGTGATTGAGAGGTTATGTTGGGGGAGGGGGGCGATGACAACTTCTTCATTGGCTCAAGGGGGTGATTCGTTCAAAAAGGTTAAGAACCACTGGTATAGGTGATATAACATGGGATTCAGGTATTGAGTAGAGGCATGATTGCAGTGGTTGAATTGGCCTCTTCTCTAAGTGGATGCAGTTGTGTAAGGAATGATTGGATTGGATGACCTCAATGCCATTTTAGTGCTATGATTCTGGGATGTATGTCATCACGATTGTTTAATTGAATGGAAACTAGAGTGAGCCAGCCCTGCCAGGCAGACACCATGAGAGACAACTTTAATAGCACACAGCAGTGGGGGGAATGCTCTGAGTGCAAATTGTAATTACTCTTGCCCTACTTGGGGCCTATTTTAACCTTAAACCTTTGGTAGCGAAGCTTCTAAATCATATCTGCTTCTAAAAATAACTTAGATTGCAGGACTTCTTTCCTTTTTCACTTTCCCTTCCCTTTCTTCTTTCCTTTCCTCTCTCTTGTCTATGACATAATGCTGCAGGAATATATTTCTGGCTGGCTTCAGCTCTCTTTGCAACCTGCCAGCACATGAAACTTCATCATATAAAATAGAAGCCATTGAGTAGTGGCATAAGGCCTTCAGCATGCTGTTTGGATTATGTATGTATTCCCAGGTGATTTGAGCAGGATATTGCTGGGACCAGTTGCAAAAATAAATCTCCTGCAAAGCACTAAAATATTAAGTGCCAGGATAAATCTCTATGCTTCTTTCTCTGGTACAGTATTTGCCATTAAAATAGGAACTCATCCTGAGGTAATAAGCCATAATATCTCTGTTCCCAAAGCAGATCAGTGGCCAAGGGTGAAAGTTCTAGAAACTGTCCTTTAAAAATAACAATCATTGTGCCAGGCAAGAAAAGTAGCACCTGACCCAATATTGGCTACAACTGGTAGATTAGGAGGGCAGAACCAAACAGAAGCATAAAGAAGGCATTAAAATATATTAAATATAGTAGGAAAAAAGAGGTATGAAAGACAGTATTATTAGCTTTGTAGAGCGTTCTTGGCAAGCTAGGCAGGGATAAACAAGATACTTTGTTAATTCTGTCTTTGCTTTAAACATACATGCTTTGCTTTAAAAAAATGCAAACATCTGCTGGGTTTATCTCTTTATATGTTTCAATCAATGAGACTGCAGCATGCTGGAAGGCATTTTTAACCCTTTCCTATCTTGTTATTCTGAAGCTTCTGCTTGCTTACTAGCTTGAGGAAGAGACATGGGCCTACTGATGAGAATGAGAATGTTCCAGTTCTGTAAATCACAGCTTTGGAACAGTATTTGTTGTCAAGATTGCTTCAAGGGGGAAAAAAAAATCTCCTCTTCCTTGCCGACTGCACTCCTTACAGCTCTCAGTCCTGGTGCATACAATTTGCATGTAAATATATCTACACATTAACACCATATTGCATCAGGAGATGTAAGTTGAAGCGCCTTCAGTTTATGAGTTGGAAGTTACACAAATGCCTTTGAGTTTTGTGTTCTCTCTGGAGTGTGGGATTCTTGATGAGCAGGAAAAAGAAAACCACTGCAATTGGGAAAGGAGTTTTTTTTTGTAATCTTGTCTGAGCAAATAGAAAAGTCAAGCTGCATTGCACACATATACACTATGCAGCTTGACACCCCCCTCTCATCTATTTGTATCTCTCTATTATCCATCCATCCATCTCTCTATCTCTCTATCATCTATCCATCTATCTGTCTGTCATCTATCTACAATTTCCAAACAACTGTAGGAAGGGTGGTGTGAAGGGTGAACTCATTCTAGCATGTTTCAGTCTGATTGGCTGAGATATATAAGGGTCTAAACCCAGCAGATGTTAAAATTTTGTTTTACTAAAGACATGTTGGGCAGGGTTGAAGGAACATGCAAAGGGAGAAGACCAGCAGTGCAATGAATTGATACAATTACATCAACCAGAGGTTTCACTCTAACAAGGATTAGCTGCCTGACTGAAGACTGAGTTCAGGACAGCTGTTTACAGAACAGCCATAAATCAACATTGACTTGATGGCAACTAACATTGTCATATCTGGACTGCCAAACTCTGCATGGCCACTAGATGGGGATAAAGAGATTCAGAAGACACTAATTCTTAGCTGCCATTTTCAAATGCCATTTTCAAATAGAAACAGCGATAAATTATATAATAAATAATGATTAATACTGTATGAAATATTCACTTCATGTGGAGAGATGGGAGAAAGAAAACAATATATTCAGTCCTTGGTAAAAGAATGAGTTTTTAACAGGTACCTAAAATATGTTACAGCAGGTGTCCCTTGAATAATACATATAATTTTAATTAAATTCAATTTAATTATCAATGGAAACACTATCTTTGAGAACTTATTCCACCAAGGAAGGCAAACTCCTGAATGAGCTAGCTGGATCAAGCATTAATCTGGATGTATCTGAAATGAAAATGTCATTATTGTGATAGAATGCAGTGAGGAGAGCAATTCCCAGGAGGGGGGGGGGAAGGGGTGCATTTCAGAGGAATAAGAGGCAACCCAGTCCAGATATTGTGTGTTAAAGAAAGAGGATGAAGGCAGCGCCTCCCTAAAAGCTCTCAGAGAATATGATAGATGCAGATAGCGGAATGCTTCGATTTGGCATGATTGATGTCAGACCCCAAAACCAAGGAAGACACACGGTGGTTATTCCAAGTATTTCCAGTCCCTACCTTGCCTCTCTTGCCTTTGTTTCAAGTGACTGCAATCACTTGAGTTCTCCAGTATAATGAATGACAAAGCCTAACAGATTTTATTTACTTTATGGCTACCCTTGGATTGGAACCAGGGGAAAAAATTCTTCCTTGACATAGGATGACTTCCACTCATCTAACATATGGGCTGGGGAAGAGTGGAAATCAATGCCATGGGAGCTTAGCAGAAACAAAATATTGCCATGGCGTGCTTGTTTATTTATTTATATATGCATACTTTACTATGTACTGATTTAGAAATCATAAAATGAAATGGAACTCTACACATATCCCAAAAGTGCTTTTTCAAAAGGCAAGTGGACTTTGTTTTTCCTTAAAGACGTTTCACTTCTCCTCTCTTCATTCTGACTGAAGAACTGTCAGAACTGAAGAAGCTTTTTGGATGAGAAACAAAACATCTTCAAGGAAAAACAAAGTCCAGTTGCCTTTTGAAAAAGCACCTTTGGGACAATCTTGACCTGGATGACTGAAAATCTCCACAGACAAGTCTACACACAGTAGTTAAAAGCTGGTTAAGCCCTAATAAGGTGCTCTTCTAGATTTTTGTTGAAAGCCACTAGGGATATGTTTATTTTGGTCAGTTGTTTGAAGTCTGAAATGCTATAACCATCAGATAAACCTATACTACGTCAGAGAAAAAAAATAGATTTTTTTCCTCTACTTGTATATACTCAATACGATAGATAATTTGTGCAGTAAATGGGTGAAACAGCACATCACTGATTATTATGGAGACATTTATTTTGATTTTAGACTAAGTGTGCCATGAGAAAAATGTTGTTTCAGCTCTGTTGCAGTCTCTTATCTCATGAATCCATTACCATCTCCTTTAAAGAAATAAATTCTGTTAGCTGAGATAAAACACTGCCTGGTTTAGTAAAGACAAACATTAATTAGTAATCAAAACAGCTCCAAAATTTGGATCAGTTCAAGTCAACTGCTATGAGAGCTTAGCTATTATTTCTGAGCTCTGAAAACTAGACTGCTGAAGATGAATGAGTCAAGCATAGAAATTATTTTGTGGGTACCGTCTCACATCTGACACTGGTTTTGATCTGGCCTATTATACAGGCTCCAATGATATATTGCAAAGAATTTCTCTTTGGTGCATATATGTCAAGTCAGAGGTCTCTGCAACAAAACATGATGTTAAAATAATAACACACATTATCAGGCAAATGACCCCATTACATACATACTTCACAACTCATGCACGCACATTGCTTGCAACATTTGTGTAATAACATCATCTCACAATTTCCATTGTTCGCCTCCCTTCACTCTCTCCTGTAAATGTCCATGTATCCAATATGATTTGTGGAAAATAAGATTTGCTTTTTTCAAAAAACCCTTTACAGTAATATTTGTTAGTATGTGGTCAGATTTATATGTATGTATGTATATATGTATGTATATATGGATTGATGGATCGATCAATAGATTATAGATAGATAGATATAAACAATTTAATATTATATATATACACACAATGTATTTGTGTAAGTGTACATACATACATTTATGTATACTATGTATTTCTGGGCTATCTTTTCCCTAAGATGCATTGTTTATATTGTTGGTAAACTACATAGTAAACTAAGAGAGCTGCAGATTTCAAATAGTATCTAAGATTTGGTTTTCATTGGCCTGAAAATGTGAAATTAGATAGTTCTCATTCCACTGGTAGCAATAATACATTGCTTGGTTTAGTAAATAGAAACTTTAATTAGAGATCAAAGCATTCTCCAAAACAGTGAATGGTGAGAATGAAAAAAGTACAAATCAGTTTTAGAAAAAAACATGAATTATTCTAGGGGACTTAGTCTGGTGCAGTAGTTAAAGGTGCTAGACTAGTATGAATGCTGTCTTAAACATAGAAGTCAGCTCTGAGTATATTTTGGCCAGCTCTGTCTCTGAGTCCTCAGAGAAGTGGTTCTCAACCTGTGGGTCGGGACCCCATTTGGGGTCGAACGACCATTTCACGGGGGTCGCCAAACAACGCAGTCCGCCATTTTTTTCCCCTTTTCCTTAGCTGTGCTACTCCCTTTTATTCTATTGGCTTTTGAAAGCCAATAGAATAGACTCTCTTGAATAGAGTCTAATTCTATTGGCTTTCAAAAGCCAATAGGAATTGTCCAGGCTGTCTCTGCCCTGCTGAGCCCGCCAAAAGTCCCATTCTGCAAACGGTGCTGCACCAGTGGAGTAGTCCTCGACTTATGACTGGTTGAGTAGTCCTCGACTTATGACCAGTTGGGGGTCGCGGCATTAAAAAGGTTGAGAACCACTGCCTCAGAGGAAGAAGGCAAGGGTGACCAATTCTGTAAAATGTTGCTGTGCAAACATTGTCCATGTCATCAGTAGGAGGAGCAAAAAATTCAGAAGGGTGGGAACAACAGAAGGTATAGAAAAAGTGAATGCAGTATCCAGAATTCCATGGACAAATGAGAATAGTGATTGGTGAGTATCTGTTTTAAAAGATCTCTTTTAAATACATGGTGTAAGCACAAGTGTATTCAAGGCATAATTGCTTTGATTGGTCTCTGAAAGACTGAAAGAATTTGTGAATGAATTAAGAATACTGTAGTGACATAATTTGTAAAGAGACTGAAATCAGGGAATGCTTGAACTCAGAGCGTTCTAGAAATTTTTATGAGAATGACAGTATTATGTTGAAGATTAGAATAGAAATAAATTTAAAAAAATGTTATTGTGCAGGAAAAAGAGATGAAAAAGAAGTAATAAATACTTAAGAATGTTGAATATTGTGAGGATACAGGTGTAGATGGTATAACTAGAGAAACATCAAAATATGCTATGGACTGGCTGTGTGACTTATTTAACATACATATAAAGGAGGATCATAACATGAAAAGCAATAGAAATTAAAAATAAAAAAAATCTTGAGTCAAAAACACCAAGACATACTATACATTCCAGATTGTATCTGGGGTCTTCCTCCCAATCTCCTTAGCAAAACTCTGTTTTCAGAAGCTTCTGGAAGCTTCTGGAAGGTGATTAAATTGAGGACCCAAACACTTCTTGTGACAGGGAGTCCCAGAGGGCTGTCCCAATGACATGAAAACAATACCTCTGGGCCTCATTCCCCTCTGACTCCTTGAAAACTGGGAACAACCAACTTCTTCTCTTGGCCTGACTGAAGTGGAGAGATACAGTCCTGAAGGTAATTTTTATCAAAACATCTGACAAGGAGCAAATTTTGGGAAATGTAATCTTACTTTATGCTAGCAAGGAAAGCATAAACCATGTGAGAAATCATCAGGCCCCAATAACAAGAATAACACGAGGAGTTTCCTTATTGTTGTTCACCTACAGACAGAATCTTGCCAGACTAAAGCAAACATCTGCATAACTGTAGACATATTCTGTGAACTGCTTTGCCCTCTTCCTGCCAACCAGACTTTCCCTGCACCGCCTTCTAGGATGCAGCCTTTCCCTCCTGGGACTCCAGACTACGTTCCATCACAGAAAATTGATGTTGTTTATTCAGAAAAATGTTTGATGAATTAATAAAACAGAATTAGAGAAATTTTGCATGAAAGTGGAGTTGAAGGTTGGTTGCTGAATGCACTAAAAGCAAGAATCATGTGTGAAAACAAACAGAATGCTTAGCAAATGGTTCCAGGTGAGCAGAAAGTTAAAAAAAAGAATATGTGATGTCCCTTTGGTCTGTTGCAAGGAATGATTGTTTAGCAATGCAGAAATAAAAGCTGTACATAAAAGCATGCTTCACCCCATTTTGCTATATGGGAATGGGAAATGAGTATTTTAGGAGAAACATAAAAATAGGTTGGTTGCAATGGGAATGACTGGTACTTAAGACAAAGACTCCTGGATTAAACTAGAAGGGATAAAGTCAAGAATGAATGGTAATGGATAAATGGAGATTGAATGGAAACCTGAGTGACTCGTATAAAAGAAGTAGGTTGAGTGGTTTACTCATGTAGAGAGAATAAATGAGCATAGAATTGGAAAACAAATCTATGAAAGAAAAATAAATAGCTTGGCAAAAGACCAAGAAAGTTATGTTGGATGCAGTTTATGAGATCCTTCAAAAAGGAGACACGGAAACTTAAGGAGCAAAGGACAAAGAGGTATAATGATGTGTTGGAAATTTGGATTAATTGCAAGCTAGAAAGATATAGTGAAATATATTGTATGGTATAAATATATATTACTATAAAGTATATATAGTATGGCTTCCAGTTAGGCATCGTGGCATGATGGATACAGGAAGATGGGTCTCTGTCTTTCACGTTCGATTTTGCCCTGCTGGGGACCCTAAAAAGGGTCGAAAGTTGCCCTGGAAAGGTGACAAAAAGAAGGGGACCCTCATTGATCATGGAGGGGCAGTGGCCCTTCTGTTTGATCTGAGGAAGCCCTCTAAACTGGTGGGGGAAAGACTGGCCACATTCGTGTGGCCAGTCAGAAGCTGCTGACAACTGAAAAAAATAAACACAAAGGAACAATTTTTGAGCTATATGGATAGAACTGGGTGAGACTTTATCCTCTCTTTATGACTTTGACTTTTTTCTGAAAAAAATGCCCAAAGTATAGAATCCCCCCCCCCTATGAAAGAGGGAAGGGGAATTTCTGCCCCATTCCCTCAGGAAAAGAAAAGCTGTGAACTAATTGCTTGGGGGAAAACAGAGAAAGTTACAAGATTAATTTGGAATCAATACAGATATATAGCTTTGAAATTTGGGGACTAAAAGTGCTTTTGAGACTTTTTTTAGAAAAGAGACTTGAAAAGCTTGCAATATAAGTTTGGATTTAAAAAGCTGGAAGACGGCACCACGGCACAATCTATTATGCTTAAAGGAAATCTGGCTTGAAACCCAGACTCAGATAAGACTTTTGTTGTCCTTGGAAACTTTCACTTTTGAAGACTGCAGGTGGGAAAAAGGGGGAAAAAACTCTTGGGCTGCTTATCTATGTGGCAGAGATGATAAACTATTTTGAAACTGGCCTGCCTGGATTATGAATATAAATACTAACTGACTTTTAGAGCTGTGTCATGGAGCTATTTCTCTGTAGAAGAAACAGAAGAACTGGTTGAGATGATGGAATACTTTGGATTATAAACTTTTGATTGATGAACAACTTTTAACTGCTTTTTCTCTCTGGACAGAAAGGACATGTTTTTCAATGGACTGAAAAACTTGAATTTTGCTTATATTTATTTAAGGGAGGCTTAAGGATGGACTGATAGGCTGGTTTCAGAATTTGGAGTTCAAATGACAATTGACTGAAATTTTAAATCCCTAAATAAATTGGACTATAAAAACCACATACAAAAACAAAATGGATGTTCCATACTTAGCCTTAAATGGTAAAAAGCCATCCCTAACACTTGTCGTCAAGGCCCCTAGCTTGACATACCAACAAGAAAATGTTGATGAATCTCAGAAAGAAATTCTTTCTATGTTGAAATCAATCCAAGAGACAATTGTTTTGTTACATGACGAGACTAAAAATAACGCAAAGGGGATAAAAGAACAATTTTCTAATCTAAACCTACAAATTCAGAAAATGACTAGAAAGAAGGAACTAGTAACCCAGAAAATAGACGAAGCAGATCCAAAGATGGAGGACCTAAAGGAAGGAAGCAGCAGACAGAGTCAGACAAACAAAGAATTAGAAGACATAGCGATAATACAAGAAATGGAAAAGATACCTTACTTGTCAAGATCTCAGAACCCATTTGAGGATAAGGAAGAAGAGCTGATTGAACTGATTGAACTGTTAGGAGAATTGTGGAAAATTGGAGAAGGAGGGAGGCTGTTTAATGAATATAAGCTGAGCTGAGCATTCTTCCAAAAATACTTTAATCAAGTTCCCTTTCTTATTCCAAACAATATGCACAAAAATAGAGGAAGAACTACTTGATGATTCAAATGCATTGACTTGGAAAGTTAGTTGGCAAAAGAAGAAAGCTGGAGTAAGACCGAAGGAAATAGAGATTTTGACCCATTAGATGGGACATTATACTATTAAATAGATGTTTGAACATGGCTAAGAGAACAGATAATTGTTAGAAATAAAACTATTATTATAACTAGAAAGATAGGATCTGCAACTAGAATATTATATTTTGGTATGAGAAGGGAAATATGAAAATGCTAAGAGGGTCTGAAAAAAGGGAAGCTTTTGGTTATCCAAATATAATTTATTATGAGAAAACTATAAGCGTTAGAGGCACTTTGAACATTGATGGGAAATCAAAAAATTTAAAAAGCAGGAAAAACAGGATATTGATTGAACCAATGGATTTTAAGTGCAAATGCGATTGAGATATGTCTTGGTTAGAAAAGATATTTTAAACTGACACTATTGATATTATGTATAATATTAGAAAAATGTGATAAAGATGTTGATATTCAATTGTATATGTATTAGTAGCAATAAGAATTGTGTTTGCCTAGTGTGGAAAAATGTATACCACTGGAAGAAGAGAGGAAGCACTGGATGGTGTAGTATTAGATGTAGATTGAGAAAGTTAATATGTAACACTGAATTATTAATGGACCCAGACAACATATTGTTTGTTAAGTACTTATGATTGCAGAACTAGAAAAAGGTCTCCAACCTTTCTGGCTTTGTAGATTGGTGGGGGAGAGGAGAGGGAATGATTCTGTGTGAGTGGCTGCAAGCACGTGTGCACTGCTCACACAAATGGAGCTGCGTATGCACGCTCATCTGCCCACTGCATGGGCAAATGGAGCTGCGTGCATATGTGTGTTCACCCACTGCTTCTGTGGCCTGGTTCTGAACAGGCCACGGCCCGGGGGTTGGGGATCCCTGACTTAAAGCATAGGCTGGTAGGGGAAATCTTTCCAGCTGATTGTCATTTGAAGATGCAGGGGTGTTAAGGCTTGAGCTCCTGAACTCTTCTGTAGCCAAAGAAACATATCTTGGGAAGAAGCAAATCAGCAAGGAAAGAAACACCTGCTTTTACTGGTTCAATAAAATGCTTTCCAAGTGAGAGAAAGATAATCTCTTAATATTTCTATGTTTTGATAGCACCCAGTGCCCTGAAAAAGAAAACCTACTCAAACATGGAATGTAGCCAAATCTGAAGAATCTGCTAGATGTTCCCTCCTTCTTCACTGAACAGCCCACTGTGAGCTCATTTGGCAGATGTACATTTATTGGTCATTTGCTTTACTTATGAAAATTATTCAGAGTAACATCAAGGCTGCAGTTCATGACTTGCATTAGAGATTTCAGCAAGCCAATGAAAATTCTGACCGTATGGCTCTTTGTCCATTTCCTTCTCCACTGAACTGTTGACCTCACTACAAACTTTTTTGCAGCTAGGACTCCACTTAGATTTTGATTGCATGTCGAAGATTGCACTCCGACAAATACATGGGATGAGGACATAATTAGAGTTGATTCAGTAGAATTGATTCAATAAAAATGCAATTAAAGTTACATTAATCGAGTTAACTCAATAAGATTTCATTTGCATCAATCTTGACTCTTGGTTGCTTCTTTATTATTTATTTATTACATATATAAATCTCCCCAGCTCCATAGGGACTTTGGATGTGGCAACGTCAGGCTGTGTAATGTTGAATTAAACCATACTTTGCCACTGCATCCAAATATGACAAATGATGCCCTCTTTTGCATATGATATGCTTGCAATTGCAACATGCTGGTTGAGATGAAATAGTAGGTTGGAATCTTGGCTTAGGAATTCAAGCCATAGTTTATTTTAATGTTTTAATGCAATGTTAATCTGTAGTAAGCTTTAGTCAATGAAAGGAGAAAGGGAACATGAAATAAAAAAGGGGGGAAGAATGGTGTGATCTTAAGTGTATCTGCTTGGGCACAGAATAAGAGATTTCTGGATGGAATCAATGAATAAAATTGTGTTGTAAATTGGATGGCCCTCATAGCATGTTCTGAAGTCATATTTTCAAGCACCCTTTTGTCTTTAAATCATTTTTTTAGAGGAAAGGCTTACTGTAAGAGAATGCCTTGTCTGACTCCCTTGTGAGAGCAAGTAGTTTGCTTCTTTTCTTGATTCTTAATGAAGCTTTGCTGTGTCAGCTAACATTGTGTCCAGAATTGGTGCAGTGGATCCATTGCACCCTCCACAGCACCTGGACAAATGTTCAACATTCAAATTGAATTTATTTTCCATGAGCCAGAAGAAATAACAAAGCCCAGAAGTCCAAAGAAATATGCAGGATGTGGCTATCATAATTCATGTTTTTGAAATTTCCAGTCTGTACTAGACTATTGCTATTGCTATATGCAGCTGCCTGGATTTATAGACTACCAACACTCTCATTCTGTTTATCTGTTTGTTGGTTTGTACCTTTAAGTTAGCCCAAATGGTATATTAAGCTGCAATACCTTTTGAATTAAATAATCCAGATTCTGCTAATTTAAAAGGTACATTAAAAATACAGTCCTGTGAAATTCAGATTTTCATGATATTCAGACCAGTTTTATTTGCTAAGTTGTGACCATTGCAGTGTCCCCATGGTCATGTGATTTCTGATGCTCCCTACCAGTTTCCCACAAGGAAACTCAATGGGGAAGCCAGCAGGAAGTCAAAGTCACTCCTATTCCTACTCTCACTCTCCTGTAGTCTTCCTGTTTATCTCAAAGTTGCTTTTCCAAGAGGCAACTGGACTTTCTTGTTTTTCTTCGAAGACTTTTGCTTCTCAGTAGAAGAAGCTTCTTGGATGAGAAGTGAAACGTCTTCAGAGAAAAACAAGAAAGTCCAGTTGCCATGTGAAAAAGCACCTTTGAGACAACCATGACCTGGATGACTGAGACTCTCCATAGGCATCTTCCTGTTTATCTATTTAAGTACGTTAATATTGACTTCAGTAATAAGTCCATTTGCCAATACAATTATTTTTCTATTTTATAATATATACGCTTCTTAAATAATCAATCATTGGGGTAAAAAAAAAACTGTGGTCAGCCTAAAATGTAATGTTCATTCTGGTCTCATCAGACTGCACTACGTTTCTTTCAAAGAATGACCCAATGGGTCACAAGGTCATCTGGTAGCATATATAACTCTGAATTTCTTCAAGATTCAGCAGCTACCTTTCTATTTCCAGACTCGGTGCAAGGAAATTTGTCTTTTTTTTTATAGCTTTAAATGAAAGAACTCTTTTTTCATCATGTTCTCTAGCATGCTTTCCAATCAATCTCAGAGCCTGGTACATGTTCTTTTACCAATTGAAGCTGGCTAATTTCCACCCTTGATTTGAGTTGCTATTGTTGCTACTTAAATTGGGGAGAAAGGTCCACTTTTATGTGCTGATTTATAATTGAAATCACAGGTATAATGGACTACTCATGTGCTAGAGGCAGAGCTTGTTAACTTTTTAAAATAAAGCGTTGTGTGGATGTTCATTTATAGACTTATTATATTTAAAGCAATGGGTTTTTTAATATTATAAACTTGTCTCAGAAATTGTACAGAAATCTGGGTCACTCCATGTGCTTTGGCTAATCAGTACTGAGTGCAATTAATTCCTGCTATTGGTAAACACAAAGGAGTATTTGTTTAAAAAAAACAAAACTGAATTCCACAGAGAAATCATTGCAAGAGTTCTGAGGAGATATAAGATAGATTAGTTCTGTCTTGCTTGTTAGATTCAACTATTTTGGTTGATAATAAAAACAGCAGCCTTAAAATTTCACACAAAGTGTATGACAATGCGGTTAAATCAGAGAGTATCTTATTTTCTTGACCTGCAGAAATATTACGACAATAGAATTATTATACACAAAGCAAATACCAAACAAAAACTGAAGGCTTGGGTGCATTGCAAAGGAGACCCAAAGGTGAAGCTTAGTTGTGTTTTGAAGTAATCAGTTTGCAATTAATGTTTATTCTGACTTGATGCTTTGGGTCCTTTTTTTAAAAATAAAAATAAATAAATAATAGGAATTTTCATGCATAAGTAGAACCAATAAGAAAATCTGGAGAAAGTTCACAAGCTGGCTATGAGAATGTCAGTTGCCTCATTCTAACCATCTATCAGTAAGCATATGTGTGTCATTTTTCATTCTGTTTATCTTATGTTTTAGCTCTTGGAAGATCATGGGCTTGTCTGATCTTTTACTAAGACTGTATTAATCTTGAGAGTTAATTTCTGCTCAAACAATGGGATCCATTCTCTAACGGATGGAGCAGTCCAACTAGATTTAGATACATGTTAGAGGACAAAAGGAGAAAGAAAATTATCTTTTTCTAGCAAATGACTTTGTGCCAGCTGAAACTCAAAACCAACAATGGCCCTTATGATTTTGTGTGAGCAAAGAATTCCATGCTAATTATAATTACCAAGGTATTTTTTAGTGACAGGGTAGACAGATATCATAAAATCATCAACTGTGTGAGCTTGATGGGACCTTATAAGCAATTCAATCCAATGAGCATTACTAGATGCACTGAAGATCATCATCTTGTTGGTGATGGCTATTGGTATTATGCTATAAGCCATGCTGCCTTCACCACAGAATTGAAAGCTCCTTCCCCATCCTCTATCATTTTCCATGGCTCTTCCTAATTCACATTTATTTTTCTTTCCTAGCATTTTCCTGAAAGTGCAAGGTCTGCTTTTTTTCAGATCAACCAAGTATTGATCTGTTGGGTTTGACAGGAATTAATTATCCGTCTTGTACCCAAGCCTCAGATTGTGGGCTGAGAGAAAGCCCAAGGTCTTTTATGACTAAGGCAGGACTATAACTCACAGTCTCCTGGTTTCTAGCATGGTACCTTAACCACTAGACCAAACCAGCTCTCTGAGTATTTATCTTACTGCCCTGCATTATCTTGACTGCACTTAGCCGGACTTAGTTTGAACAAACTTTATTATACAGTATATTATAATGCAAGTAACTAAACATTATTTTTTATGATTCTATTTAAAGCATATCTAGGATGATGTTCTTCTGGTAATGTCTTACTGATAAAGAAGAATATTAGTTGCTCAGGCTTAAAATGAGGGCTTGTTGGTGTTTGCTGTCTGAGCTTGGTTGTTTTCTTGCACATGTTTCAGTACCCAAACTAAGTAACACCATCAGTACTAGGGTAATGAAAAGTCTGCAAGAAAACAACCAAGCTCAGAGAATACAGAAGACTCTCAATGTCTTGCTGGAATGTCTCAGATCTTCACAAGCATAGCTCAGAATATACAAGAATCTGTCCCTAGCTTCATGGATCCAGCATTCTCCTGCAGCAATTGATGGGCAATGAACATTATGATACATGCCCTAAAATCACTCTCTGAATCATGAACTAGTTCAGACTTGCTTATAGATTTTTATCCCAAGGTTAAATACTCAGGGTTTTTCTGGACAGCTGCAGGATTAAATCAAATTGAGACCCTTCCTAATGCCATCCCAGGGTGTTACTATGGCACTCTGTTCTGCTGTTTTTCTGTTACAGATATTGTTATTATTATTTTCATAAATGAAGAATTCACATTTCCAAGTAGCATATCTGGACTTAAGGTAGTTTGTTTCCTAATCTGAAGTACAACTAGTTCATTTGGGAAACCTTCCTGGCTTGGTTATTGCTAGCTGAATGTAGGCTGAGCTCGAAGGACAGGTCAAACGCATCATCAGTCATGAGTTCCTGTGCAGCCACAAGACAGATAAGTCCAGCCCACCTTGAATATCTTTCTTAACTCCCATTAATATCCCTTGACCGTTAGTAGCTCAGGTTCTTGTAGAAAGCTTAAGCTTGCAATAAACTTTTATTCTCATTTGAACTGCATGAATCTCCTAATTTCCCCAGTGGTTGACCCTGAACAGGGCATTTCCAAAATAGCAATTTAGTTTAGGACTCACACTCTAGCTGCAATGGAATATAATCTGGAGCAAGAGGCAACTCAGAACAGATAGCTTATGTGAGAGAAGGAGGGTGAAGACAGCTCCTCCCTAATAGTTCCCAGAGTGTGTGGGAGCTATGCTTATGTCTATAGGTGAGGAAAAATAGACATCTGCTTGCAAGAATCACATTTGTCTTTTTTCGTTTCTGGAGCCTGACATTAGCAAACTGAACACAGCTGGATTCTTCCTGTTGAGCTATTTTACATGAAATGATGATCCCACTTTCTCTGATGCTATGATTGGCTCTGTAACACAAAAGGTGTGTCTTAAGAAAAAGAAAAATGGTTGGATTACATTGTGATATATAACTACAGATAGTCCTTGACTTACAACAGTTCATTTAGTGACCATTCAAAGTTACAACAGCAATGAAAAAAGTGACCATTTTCCCCACTTTACAACCCTTACAGCATCTCCATGGTCATGTGATCAAAATTCAGATGCTTGGCAACTGGCATGTATTTATGATGGTTGCAGTGTTCTGGAGTCATGTGATCATCTTTTGCAGCCTTCTGACAAGCAGAGTCAACGGGAAAGCCAGATTCACTTAACAACCTTGTTACTAACTTAACAACTTCAGTAATTCACTTAACAACTGTGGCACAAGTGGTCATAAAACGGGGCAAAATTCACTTGACAACTGTCTTGCTTAGCTACAGAAATGTTGGGTTTCCAAGTTGAGAACTACCTGTGCAGATTCTAGTTTGCAGCAAGATGTCAGCAACATGGTTCTCCTGGAGCCCAAGACCATCCCTCTCTTCCTTGCAAATGGTGCTAACAGTTCCACACAATGGCCACGGAAATTTTGGGCTCATTTGTGGTTGTAAGTCAAGCACTACCTGTATGTGTCTAGGTATATCCATATATGCCTAGGAGAGTAAAGAGTAGGTTGAAAGAAAGAGCAGCCACCAATTTACAGTATAAGCCATTTCACTTGTGTATCTAAGAACAGATCTTGATTCTTAATTTCAGTGGCAGGTATTTCAGGACAGCACTGTTAGCTCATTAAAGATTTACCATTGCCACGTTAACCTTAATGCTCTCTTTTTATGAGCATATTATTTCTTCTACAATTCCAGCATTAGTCTTCACTACAGTTTATTTCTCTAACATTCTATTTCACTTGCACAACAATTCCATTAGCTGTTCTTGTAGTTTCTAAGTCTTCAGAAACTCTTTCTTTATATTTTCATTACATGTCACTGGAACAAATGTGCGTACTTATGTGTGTTCATCTATTCTGTAACCCATTTTCCACTGACTTGCAAAGTTTCTATGATTTTTTTTTAAAAACTATATAGGATTATATCTAACATTTCAGTGTTTCTCAAGTTTGGCAACTTTACGATGCACAAACTTCAGTTCCCAGGATTCCACAATCCACATATAGTGCCTTAATGCTGCCAGCTTTGAGAAACACTGCAACAGATATTAGTCCATGCATCTATCTGTGTGTTTATACACACATGCAAGCATGCAGTGTTTTTGGCTGAAGAAATCAACATGCTAATATTAAGGATTTTCAATATCTGTGCTGACAGGTGTTTGAGCAAATATTTGGCTAAACTCAAAAATGCAGCTTGAGAAAGATGCAAGTGTTTTGAAATACGGTGGTTTTGAGGAATAGTTTTCCTTTTCAAACCAATGTGATGATTGCTCTCTTTTCTTGGAATAAGAAACAAAACCAGCTTGCCAGGTACAAATACTGTACAACAGCCAGTCAGTTCCTGTTCTGTTGCCTGTGAGCTGTTCAGAAATGCACCACAAAGCAGCTCCCTCCGCCTCTGAAGATGCCAGCCGCAGCCGCCTTAAAAATGTCAGGACCCAAGAAAACTAGAGCAAGACAGTTAAGCTCAAAAGCTCATCACTACTTGATTGATGCCAGCCACGAAAGCCTGAACCACTATAGGAGAAAAGAAAAGGATCTTTTAAAAGTTAAATATGACCTTTCTTTTTAACAATGAGCCTTAGCTTTTCTGTATTAGTAAAGTAATCACTCCTTTTAAGAATAAACTCAGGTGCTAAGATTCTAGCTGAAATTGGGAAACAAAGATTTGTGTCAGTCTAAGCAAGTCCACGCACCTTAGATTGTCAAATCTGAAAAGCACAGGTCTAGGATCATGAAGGAGATGTGGACTTTGATGGCATCTTCAATACCAACTGACTTTATTAGTAGGAAATGTTTTTGTCCTAATTAAAGTTGGTTAGTCTTAAAAATGTCCTAGCAACATGAATTAGCCTTGAAGATGAGCTTGCCTTCAGAGGTTGTGGGTGCTCTATTACTGGAAGCTTTCAAAAGAAGACTGGATAGCCATTTGTCTGAAATAGTATAGGGTCTCCTGCTCGAGCAGGAGGTTGGACTAGAAGACCTCCAAGGTCCCTTCCAACTGTGTTATTCTATGATTCTAAGATGCTACCTAATTCTATGTCTATTTACCTGAAAATGGGAGCACAAAGAGCAGGAGAGAAACCTCAGCATATCTGTGGAAGTTCTGATGTTTCCCCCCTGATATCGTAGGGAGACTTAACACCCTCAGGCTGAATGTCAGATGCAAAAGAAAACAGACCATTTGGGAATGGAGAAGCAGAGAGCTGGGAATACAGTGCTTTTCTTGGAAGGAACAACTGGGACTGACAGTATGCACATTTCATTAAATGTAATTGATTCATTCATTAATAACAACAGAAGGTTCATCAACTAAAACATTTTAATTAGTGGAAAATTATATTTTTCTTTTCCCATTAAAACATTGTACATAATAGAAAATATGTAAGAAATCAGTTTCAAGGAACATGTATTTCCACTTTGCAACCAAGTGTAGGTGGAATTTTCTTGATTTCTTTATCAGCTGATCAAAGTGGTGGACAAGGATAGTACAGACCTAAATTCAAGGCTGCCGTTGGAAATATGGAAATTCATTGAAAGATTTGGTCTCTCTCTCTCTCTCTCTCTCTCTCTCTCTCTCTCTCTCTCTCTCTCTCTCTCTCTCTCTCTCTCTCTCTCTCTCTCTCTCTCTCTCTCTCAGTTGGAGGAACTTCCTCCAGTTGTTGGGAGAATAAAATGAGGGCATAGTTACATGAAGCATGGGATATCACTTTAAGAAATCCATAAATGCATATTTTTCCTTTGTTTCTTTAATCAGAAATAGAAAAGCAGCTCTGCAATATGACAGGACAAGTTGAGGGCCATTTGACATATATGCAATAATAGGATGTGCATAGAAAAGAGCTGGGCTTGCATGATAACACTATGATACCCTCCTGAATGCTATTGGGAAGAGCCATGCAGAATTGGCCAAGGCATGTGACTTCAGCCAGTATTTGTGTGTTGCAAATTGAGTATGGGACATCAAGTTTTTTTTTATTGAAAAGTTTTACAAAAATTACAAAATATACCCCAACCCCCCCTCCCCCCCACTTCCCAGAGCTGAATACAGGGTAACAAATATAATAATCATAATCTAACTAACATTAACCAACATATGTAGATAAACAAATATAATGCACTTTAACTCTCTTTTAACATAAAGTAAACAATTTACAAATAAACTTTATCATATAATCAAATTAAAATCCCAATTTATAAACAATACAATATAATAAAAATTCCACTACACTAAACTATTATTATTATTAATAATAATAATAATAACAATCATAATATTCAATAATTTATTCATAAAATAAATTGAACTTTTTAGTCCCATATTTATTCTGAATATAATCTATCCATCTTCTCCAAACTGAAATGTATCTTTCTTGTGAATAATCCTTCAAATAAGCAGAAATCTTAGCCATTTCTGCTAAATTTGACACTTTAAGCGTCCATTCTTCTATAGTAGGCAAACAATCCTTCTTCCAATATTGCCCTACCAACAGTCTTGCTGCTGTTATTAAATTCAACATCAAATTAGTTTCCTTAACATCAAAATCTACAATAATACCCAACAAAAATAGTTGAGGAGTAAACTTTATCTTTCTTTTAAAAATATTCTGAATGATCCACCAAATTTTAATCCAAAAAGCTTTTACATTTCTACAAGTCCATCAAATATGAAAATAAGTTGCATCCAAACTACCACATCTCCAACATTTGGGCTGCAAGTTAGGATACATACAAGACAACTTTTGGGGATCCAAATGCCACCTATAAAACATTTTATAAAAATTTTCTCTCAAATTTTGAGCTTGAGTAAATTTTACATTTCTAACCCAAATTGTCTCTCATGTATCCAATAGAATCGGCTCTTGAATATTTTGTGCCCATTTTACCATACAATCTTTAACTAATTCCGTTTCAGAATCCAATTCACATCAAGTTATTTTTGACTCCTAGTAACTTCAGAGATTTTCTCCTAGCAGACAGTCTATCCCTAACCCATTCTTTCAATCTCCCAATAGTGCACTAATTACAACTTTAATGGAGGTTTGTTGTAAAACTCCTATATTAATTAAAAGTTTCCTGTTTCCATTTCCTATTTGACTTCTGTGTGCATATACAGTAGACTACTGTAAACCAGATATTTCCAACATGGTCAAAGGGGCTGTCTCTATGGGCTTATACGTCAGACTTCCATGACTGGAACTTGGCAGCTTATCACAGATCTCTTGACACTTCAAGCTACACACTTAGCTCCACTGCTTGATTAGACCTGGCAGAAGGCTCACCTATAGAGTTCAGCTAAATAAGAATCTTTATTGAGAGCAAGTACAAAGCCATACGAAGCTACTGATTGCTCATTGCCAGTGAGGCAGGGCACATAACTGTTGAATCCTTGGTAGTTTCACTTGGTTGTTTCTTCCTTTTGTCCTCCTCCAGAAATTAACAGGCTCCTGGCCCAGAGTTTGGTAGGCCTTGAAGCCAACTGGTTAATGTACACCACCCCTGGCCTGAGAATTCCTGATTACCACTTCAGCTCTCTTCATATTATGAAATTGGAGCCCAGGATGTCTGAAAAGCTCTATACTGGGGAAAGGGAGAATATCAGAAGGTTGGGATGGAGAATGTGACCCTATGTGGCAATTGCTATTTCTAAGTAAAAGGGGGAAAAAAGTAAATTGAGGCCAGAAAGCTGCCCCATGATTCTCAGTCCTACCTTGCAGCCTCGGAATATCGCTCTAAGCATCGGAAGACGGCAGCTTGACGAAGATGGTTGCGAAAATAGGCAGGGTTCAGAATTATACTCCTTCGAAAACAGCAAGCAAATGTTCAGGTCAAAGACCTAAAGTGACATAACATGGTAGAACCCTTTAACATCAAACTCTAGACAGTACAGATAATCCTTGACTTACAACTTGTCACCTAGCAGGTTCAACGTTACAACATAAGTTGACCCTGTTACCCCGTGGTCAGCTGATCACATTTTTAGTGCTCAGCAACCAGCCTGCATTTATGGCTATTTTCAGCAGCCCATAGTCAGGTGACTGTAATTTATGATTGTTTTTCTGGCAAAAATGCCCACTGAAGACAACAGGATCATGAGATTCAATTTATGATGACACATTTGTTTAACAACTGTTGCAAAAAAAGTCACAAAATCGGGTTGGGCACTTGGGTGTCTTGACTGACAACTGTTGTGACACAGGATGGAAATTCCATTATGGTCCTAGGCCAAGGACTACCTGAATGTTGGCTGTACTGTACAAGTAGATCTCCATTTACAACCATTTGTTGAGTGAAGATTCAAAGTTATGGTGACATTGAAAAAGTGTCAGATGACCATTTTTCATACTGTTGCAGCATCCCCAGGGTCACATGAACAGAATTTGGATGTATAGCAACTGGTTCATATTGAATGGTTGCAGTGTCCCTGAGTCATGTGGTCACCTTTTGCGACCTTCTCACAAGCAAAGTCACCAGGGAAACCCGATTCACCTAACAACTTTGCTACTAAGAAAGATTGTAAAATGGGGCAAAATTAACAACAGAAATTTTGGGTTCAGTTATGGTCTATGATCTACTTGTATATACATATCCTTCCATTTATTGCTATGTTGAAAGCATTTCCCACCCCCTTCCCTCCCCAGTTCCCAACAGTGACAGCTGTTGATGAGCAGGTTGTTACTAAAAATAGAATCAAGATGTGAAGTGTTAATACCACTTTACATTCTGTTGGCAGCTGAGTTAGAGGAGCAGGTGTTACTAAAAATAGAATCAAGATGTGAAGTGTTAATACCACTTTACAATGCCTTGGTAAGGCCACATTTGGAATACTGCATCCAGTTTTGGTCACACCATGTAAAAAAGATGTTGAGACTCTAGAAAAAGTGCACAGAAGAGCAACAAAGATGATTAGGGGACTGGAGGCTAAAACATATAAGGAATGGTTGCTGGGATTGGATATGTCTAGTTTAATGAAGAGAAAGAGGAGGGGGGACATGATAGCAGTGTTCCAATATCTCAGGGGCTGCCACAAAGAAGAGGGAGTCAAGCTATTCTCCAAAGCACCTGGAGGCAAGACAAGAAGCAACAGATGGAAACTAACTAAAGAGAGAAGCAACCTAGAACTAAGGAGAAATTTACCGACAGTTAGAACAATTAATCAGTGGAACAGAAGCTGTGAATGCTCCAACACTGGAAGTTTTTAAGAAGAGACTGGACAGCCATTTGTCTGAAATGGTATAGGGTTTCCTGCCTGAGCAGCGGGTTGGACTAGATGACCCCCCAAGGTCCCTTCCAACTTTATTATTATTATTATTAAATGTCTATTAAAGCTATGTCATAAATGTAATTTCATACATAGTATGGTCTGTTTCAGAGGCAGCAGTTTTACCTTCTCTCCCATTCTCCAAGAATATGTTTCCCTGCCTTTAGTGAGAATGTAATGATCAGCAACATCCTATATCAGGGGTGTTAAACTGCCGGCCCGTGGGCCGGATGCATCATAGCGAAACTGCGCCCATCCCATTGCTGGCAATGGCAAAAAAACTCATGATACGTCACGACACGTCACACGACGTTGTGGAGTTTGACACCCCTGTCCTATATGTTATTATAATAATGCCTTTTTATCTATCATTTGTGTTAATGATGATTCACAATATGTACACAAATCAATCACACAGAACTGAGGGAAAGTATTGGGGAGGAGCAGGCCATTGCAGTTGGGATGGTAGATGCTTTTTCTTTTGCAATTACGGGTAGTCCTTGACTTACCACCGCAATTCAGCCCAACATTTCTGTTGCTAAGTGAAACATTTGTTAAGTGAGTTTTGCCTCATTTTATGACATTTCTTGCCACAGTTGTTAAGTGAATCACTGCAATTGTTAAGTTAGTAAGATGGTTGTGAAGTGAATCTGGCTTCCCCTTTGACTTTGCTTGTCAGAAAATCACAAAAGGGGATCATGTGACCTGAGGACACTGCAACTGTCATATGAGTCAGTTGCCAAGCATCCGTATTTTGATCACAGGACCACGGGGATACTGCAGTGGTTATAAGTGTGAAAAACAGTCATAAATCACTTTTTTTCAATCCCGTAGTAACTTCAAACGGTCACTAAATGAACTGTTGTAAGTTGAGGACTACCTATCTATTTCACCAGGTAAGCCACTCCACCTGTTTGAAAAACTTTGCATTCTGAGCTCATATGTGAGAAGACAATAAACATCTCACTTATTTAGGAAAATATGCATGCACCACAGCAGATCCTTGCATATTTTCTGCACAACTACATGTTTATTGCCAAGGGATTTATTTAACTCTTTCTTGGCCTGATCTGACCCTGATAGCCATTTCTTTGAATGTAAAACTCACCTGGCGGAAGTAATTTCTTTCAGTCCTGCATCAGGGAAAAAACTGTTCAAGGACCATTTTACCTACTGTGAACTTGGATAGTATCTTGTTTGGCCCTTTCAAGGGATATTGTTTGCATTTCAAAAATGCATGTTCAAGACAGACATTCAGTTAATAATTGTGTATTGTTTGGTTCTAAGAAGATTAGTAAATGGAAAAATACTTGCCTATCACTGAGGGTCTTGTTTTTCAGATGTGCTATAAATCCAGCAACCCAGTTGCTGAAGCTTTATAAAAGCCGTCTACCTCACTGCTTTTCTGGCACCCCATTGGTTGTGTGTTCTTAGACATTTAGTTGGCCTAAATTATACCAAAATGCAATTTACTGTCCCCCTGCCACATTGTGTGTTATTCTTATATCCTGTGTGCAGGACAAATTAAAGAAAAGGATTCTGCTGGCATTATCTCTATCCCCTTTGACCAGAGAAAAATATCTACTGCTCACTCATAGCTAAGATGGGGATGGAAGCAAGGAAGAGTCCTGCTTGGTCAAATGGCTTATCCATCTTTTGAAAGTCACTCAGCTTTGCACAACTCTCAACCCCTGAATGCTGAGACTGGGAAGGGCATCAGGAGAAGGAGGAATTGATATATTTTCTGCAAGGTCACCAGACGTATAGATCTCATTTGAGTGCTAAGCCCATGTTTAAAAGCAGTTTGACTAACAAGTAACACAGAGGGAAATCACAAAGTACAACAGGAGAGCTCCATCTCACTTGACTGAGTAAACTCCTGGGGTTCCTATCAGCTGAAAAGCTGTTAAACCTGGATTTAAAAGTAGCTTGATTAATTGGACATAGTAGAATAACTTGATTAATTGGACATAGTGGAGTGATAGTATAGTGACAGTGATATGTTGCACCACTCAGCCCCTCAAGGATTGTTAACTGTTCTGTGTAGCCCCCAGGGGTTGTTACACATTATTGGGCTGATCGTGTTTTTAAAAGTGAGCAATTGGTTGGGAGACCTGGCAGGTACAGGGAAAGAGGCCCATTTGAAAGATTTAAATACTCCTGATGGCCCAAACAGAATAATTCTGAAAGATAATGCTGATAATGGAGATGGCACAACTCACCAGCTTAAACTGGCTAATAGATTCTAACTCAGTGGCTCCCAACCTTTTCTATACCCTGCACCCCTAGAATGCTTCTGTTATATTCTCACACCCCTTACAAAAGTTCAAAATAATGGCAATGAATTATGCATATATACTATAATTTTGAAAACCCAAGTTTTCTCACCACCTGGAATATCGTCTCGTACCCCGGGGGGTACAAGCACCCCCAGTTGGGAACTCCTGTCCTAACCATTAGGAACCATCTGACTGTGAAGCTTTGCAATATATATCCAGCAATCCTTGACCTCTACAGCAGAGGTCCCTAGCCTTTTGGGCACTAGGGACCGGTTCCATGGAGAGAGGTTTTTCAATAGACCAGAAAGTGTGTGGTTTTGTGTGCTGCCTGCATCCATGGATGGGGCTTTGCTTGTTTGTGTGGACCAGTTGCTCGCATGCCACGCTCCGGTACCAGTCCACACTCTGGGGTTGGGGACCCCTGCTCTTCAGTATGCACTTTAAAAGTAGATATTCTTTGACTTACATAATCAAAATTAGGGTGCTTGACAACAGAACATGTATTCATGACAGTTGCAGTATCCTGGAACCATGTGATCACCATTTGTGTTCTTCTTAGCCAGTTTCCAACAAGCAAACTCAAAGGCGGTAGGTGGGTTTGCTTTATGACCATGTGATTCACTTAACAATTGCAGGGATACATTTAACCATGGCAAAAAGTTTATAAAATGGGATGTCATTCACTGCAGAAACCTCCTTGCTTAGTTATAGAACTTCTGATCCCAATTACAGTCCTAAGCCAAGGACTACCAGTACATAAAAATTAATACAAAACATTATCCAACCATTCTGAATTTGATACAAGAGAATCCTTATATTCAAACAAGCAGATATACATAGTTCATGACAATTATACTAGTTTCTATTTTTTTGCTTTTCTGAAAATCCCAGGCAATTCTTCTTTGCATTGGGCCACAGTACTCTCCCAGTAAGAAACACGCCATTTGTTGAAAACCAAACATTAGCTACAGCAGTGTCACCAAGTCCAATGTGTGTGGGTGGCATTTTTTACAATAAACTTGCTTAGAGACAGGTTAACAAACTGGCTGATCCCTGGGACTCTTGCAAAAGATTTTAAAGGTGATTATTGCTTTTCCAAGCTGTTGTCAACAGCTGATAATAGCTACATTGATTTTTTCCCCCTACCAGATTATTGGCTATACCATTGCTAAGCAATAGCACTAGTACTTAACCACACATTTTCTACAGTCAAAGCTTGATGTGTTCTGATAGATGTAAACACACAGGGATTCATGACCCAGTGATAGGTAATGTCAACAAATTAGCTTTCAAGAGTTTTTTCCTTTTCAAAAGGATTCTTTTATTACTTTAAGAAGATCTGTTCTATAGCTCTTAAACCCCTTTCCTTTTTCTTCTGGAAGAATATGATAGCCCTGACACTTTAGAACTGAGATCTATAAGCTACTTTTGTTCATTTGAGAGTTTTAAGGCTTATCCAGATGATTGTTCAAGGTGTGCCCTGATCACGTTTCAGCCTTGACAGCTCTGTCTCAAGAGGCCCCATGAAAACCAATAGCATACAATTTTGTTTACACGTTATGTGGAAGGGAAGGAGCAGCTTTAAAGCAGAGAACAAACAAGCAAGAAAGAGCTTTGATCTGCAAAGTATAAAGCTTAATTTGCCTTCCTTCATATTGCAACTTAATTTTCATTGGTTTGTTCTAGAAAAACAAATGCAAAAGGCTGGTTAACGTTAGATAGGATCAATCTTCTTAAAAGCAAAACAAATATTTTGCAAATGTATCTGATGCTGAAATCCTTCCAGCTCAGTGACTTGTCCAGGCAATCATCAAGAATCAACACTGACAAAGGGATGGGTATACACAGACACACAGACACACACAGACAAACATACACACACACACAGAGTGTTAAATAAGGTTCAGTTGCAAACCTAGCTGACTTTTCACTATGGAACAATTTAACCCCTCCATACTTAATGTGAGGATTTAATCTATTTAATCTCTTACTTAAAGCAGCAAATTCTATGCACCTTCTGTGCCTACAAAGATTTATCTGCCTCCTTTCCCTTTATAATTGTTTTATGAGAGAGATTGGACTAACTAGTTCTGGTCTGTCCATGATTTCTCACTAAGATATTCTTCCAAATATTATTTTGTCCTTTTATAGAATCCAGTATCTTCAGATAATTATTTGCAAAACAGACTTGGGCTTAAACTGGTTAACAAACTTCAATGGAGCCATGGCTTAATCCAAGCAAAAAAAATATATAAAAGAAATTCAGAGGAAAAAAAATGATTTAATCATGTTACTAAATAGTGGAGTATTAGATCCAGAATCTGAAGGACTGAGAATCCATATTATATTAGATCTCCAATAAATGAAAGCCTTTAATTTACTAAGTTTCAAACTAAAATGCCTTGGTGCTAGTGATTAGGCCTTCTTACTTCTGTTCTTATGCTTCATAAAAATGTAATATTTGGTCAATCTAGATTAGAAGTAACATGCAACACTGTGCAGGATAGAAAAGTAGTGGCAGGAGAGTTTAAAGCAATATCAAAACAAAAGTGATGTAAAGAAAACTTATGAAAACGCTAGCCATTACCAAGAGCAGATGGAAGGTCCATCTGATTGTGTGGGAAACATCCAGGATGTGAACATTTCAGAACAAATACATGTTGCAAAAACTGTTAAGTGCCTAAAACTGGGACAGTTACACAAAATATTTCATAAGCTAAAGATGTGGTCAGAATGATTTCAGTAGAAAAACATGAAGGGATGGTTATTACATATATTTACATTAGCCGTCCCCAACCTTTCCAGCTCTATGGACTGGTGGCAGCGGTGGTGTCAGAGGCAGGAGGGGAGAAGGGATGGTTTGTGCAAGTGGTGGGCACTTGTGCTCTTGCACAAAGGTCCATTTGCACAAGCAGCAGGTATGAGAACCTGCCACTTGGCAAATGGAATCTTGCACTCTCACCCCCGGTTTGTGTGGCCCCGTTCCTGTTGGGCCACAGCCCGGTACAGGGTTGGGAGTTGGGGACCCCTGATTTACAGGACAATTTATGTATATTTTTTCCTCCATTTTAGCAAGATATTACTTGGTAGTATGTGAATATAAGCAAAAACTATAGAGTTGGTCTTTCTCTCTAAATCATTGCTCCATTCTGAGAGGAAAAATTGGGAATGGATTCTTTAAAACAGCCATTTTTTAAATAGGTTATAAAATCTGTTGGGCAGGAGATTAATTGTAAAGATAGGGTAGGCCCCTTTTGAAGAGAATTTAAGGAATGCTGGCTAAACAATGTTAAAAAAAATCCCTAAATCCTCCACTAGCCTATAATTAGAGCCGAGGTGGCGCAGCAGTTAGAGTGCAGTACTGCAGGCCACTTTATTTGACTGTGTTCAGCAAGTCAGCAGTTCAAATCTCACCGGCTCAGCCTTCCATCCTTCCAAGGTAGGTAAAATGAGGACCCAGATTGTTGGGGGCAATGTAAATATATATATACATTGTTTACTGGTGTACACCGCTTAGAGAGTGCTTGCACTTAAAGCGATATATAAGTCAAATAAATAAATAAATAAATAAATAAATAAATAATAATAATAATTTTTTTTTTCTCTAAATGCATCTGGGGATAGTATCCATCCAAAGTATTTTGAGCTCTCACAAAAATGGTGTTATTTGCTGACAGTACGATCACATTTAAACAGGAACTATACTGTACCAAAACATGTGTTATGAAACTGAATGGAACAGCAGACAATTGAGATATTTTGGCCCAGTGCTAATTTTGCAAGAGAACAATTTTTCTAAATGGGTTACTTCTGTTCGTTCATTTGTAGAGGATTTATTCAACAGGTAGAAGACCCTAGTTCAGGGGTAGGCAACCTTGGCTCTTTTTTTTTATTTTTTTGTAAAAAGTTTTTATTTTCGATTTTTCATTACATTCATAAAGAGTACTTCAGATAAAGAATAGAATAAATTTATACACACAACTTTCAGTATTGCTCACCCATTTCCCCCAAAACCGCATCCACCTTCTAACCTCTTCTCTCACTTCCCTCTTTCCCTCTTCTTCCTCACTCTCCCCATCTCCTCCTTCTCCTCAACCTTCCTACTTTTCTCCCCCCGTTCCTCCTATCTTCTCACTCCGGATGCAGTCCAGGGGAAATGAACCTTGGCTCTTTTATGACTCAGGAATTCTGGGAGTTGAAGTCCACGAGTCATAAAAGAGCCAAGGTTGCCTACCCCTGCCCTAGTTAAACATTAGTATCTACAGTTAGGGTAGATACAGTCACTATTTTCTTTGCAATAGTGGTGAATATCTGTAGCATGGGTGTAGGATAAGTGTGAAAGTTTGTTCTCCAGGCTTTTGGGTTGGTTTCCGAACATTTCGTTACCAGGCTAGATAACATCTTCAGCAGACTTTGACAGATGTCAGTGTCGGTGTTCTTCTGTTTATAAGGGCTTCAGGTGAGGTCTTGTGATGTGTCTTATGATGCGTCAGGTGTGAGTCATCAGAGAGAGGCTTGTGATAGGTTTTGTGATGGGGAGGTTACATCAGGTCAGGGTCATTGGGAGATGAACTGCTGGTGGGGGAGGGGGCTTGCATGGATTGGCTGAGGGTCAGTACTGTCTTTGGTTGACTGTGTAGTTGATTTGAATTTTGAGGGGTTCGTAAGCTGATTGTAGGTCAATACTTTTCTTTGATACTCCAGAAGGCTACAGGGTTCAACAATTTGATATAAGACCACTCCCTATCTTCTTAAAATTTATTACATATGAATCGTCTGAATGTGTCCTTAACTCTTATTCACTTTTCCTCTGTTATATGCTTATACACTTTTGATTCAGTACTATACAAGTCATCTCACCAAAGGCTCAATATAAAAATATGAGGTTAATAACCTTTGATAGATCGTTGTGAAAATGTTCTCAATGTAGTACCAGTAAAGTCGAGTTTGCAGGTCTAGTCCAAGGTACAATAAATGCATATTACAAATAGTCCTTGACTTACCACTGTAATGAAATCTGCCCATCATGGTTTTAAGTTGTGATGGTTGTACAATGGGTCATTCATGTGACTTACGACCCTTTTTTGTGATTATCATTAGTGAACACCACTGATATAAAGTGAATGCCACAGTTGTTAAGTGAACCAGTAGTTTGTTATAGGCACGGTTTTGTTGAAAACCAGAAGTTTAATGCTGGTTTTTGGCAAAACTGTCATAAAATATGGACATGTGATCTCAGTATTCTTTAAGGAGCCTAACTTCCAACTGAGGTGATAAGTAACCCCAAGGTACCATTGTAAGTTCCACTGGTCACTAAACAACCAGCCATAAGCTGAGGACTATACTATGTAAGCTTCTCAATGTGAAGACAGTTCTTCCTCCTCTTCAAGAACTACATGCAAATGGAAAGGACTCAACTTGAATATTGGTGACAGCATTCATTATTATACCTGAAGCAGCAGAAATAGTTGGAGGGACCAGTTTTGGTTGTAAGGCATATGTCTTCTGTCTTTCATCCAAAGGAAAAGATAGAAAGCACAAGATTAGCTGCAGCTGAAGTCAACTCTAGGGTATGTTGCTTAAATGTGGTGTCTTCTCTTTGCTTATTAGGCCATTCCGTTTTGCAGATCTGAAGAAAACTGCTTGAAATCCTATGTCTCCATCAACCATATGAGACGGACTAACAGTCTGCTGACTCAATGCACAGCAGCATTTCATATTTTTGTTTACCCAAACAAAGTTTTCAGAAGGCAGCAAACATTGTCTAGTTTTATGTAGCAACCACCATCCCATGGAAAACTTGTAACTGAAAGGTGATAGATGAATATAATACATTTTAAAACATCTCCTACAAACATTCTAAAAACACCACCAAACCGTAACAAAAATAACAAAGAGCGATGTTTTGGTATTCTTGTGGAATGAAATGCTAATATATAACATTACAAGCTTCCAGCAACAGCCATAATTCATTTTTCTCTGTATCACATATTTGTTATTACTTTATGCACACCCATACATCTAAGTTAAGAGAACTATGCAAATCAAACTCCAAATGCAATTATTTGGCTTGTCTTTCCAGAGTGTTTTCTTCTTGTCTCTCTTGAATAGTTCTACCATATGAAATAGATTTTCAATTATTTTTTATTTTCTCTGAAACTAAACTCTATCCTTTATCAGTAAATCATTTGGTCAGCCCTGTAGCCAACTAGCCTTTGAATAAGATATGTTAAGCTTAGTTATACATATATATTATGTATGTATGTTGCATCAGACATAGAACATAGAATAATAGGACATAGGAAGGGGCCTTAGTCCAACTCTCTGCTTGAACAGGGGACCCTATACCATTTCAGATAAATGGTTGACCAGTCTCCAGTGATGGAGCATCCACAACTTCTGAAGACAAGCTCTTTCGTTGGTTGATTGTTCTAACTGTCAGGAAGTTTCTCCTTAGTTCTAGGTTGCTTATCTCCTTGATTAGTTTCCATCCATTGTTTCTCATGTTGCCTTCTGGTGCTTTAGAAAATAGGTTGACCCCCTCATCTTTGTAGGAGTCTCTCAGATATTGGAACACTGCTATCACATCTCCCCTAGTCCTTCTTTTCATTAGACTAGACATACCCAATTCCTGTAACCATTGTTCATATGTTTTAGCCTCCAGTCCCTAATTATTCTTGTTTCTCTTCTCTGCATTCTTTCCAGAGTCTCAACGTCTTTTTTAGTGATGACCAGAAGTGGATACAATATTCCAAATGGGTTCTTACTAAGGCTTTGTGAAGTGGTACTAGAGCTTCACATGATCTTGATTCTACCCCTTTATTACTGCAGCCTAAGATTCCATTGGCTTTTTGGATACTGCCATACACTGTTGGCTCGTTGATCAGAAGAAAAAAATAGGTATATATGTATACTTAAAAAGATTTCTACATAAAAACTCTCCATTCATTCTCTTAGAAGAGGTAGCACTTCCCCATTCTAGAGTAATGCCAAATCTGGAGGTCCCATTGGACCCACAGTACTTATTTGAAAAATAGGCACCAACATTGTCCTTTGCTTAGTGCCATCTGATGCTCCAGTTACAATCTTTCTGAATTTTGGCGGCCTTCAGATAGTCATTCACATCTTGACTCAAGGCTCAACTGCAGCAATGCATCATACATGAAAACCTCTTGAAAGCTTCAACAGATCTAGAATGCAGTAATGTAGGCAATTATGCGTGTGTTTTGCCTATGAGCATGTGACACTTCTACTTTGTGAGCTACACTGGTTGCCCATCTGATTTCAGGTGCAATTGAAGGTGTGAGATATCATTTATAAACCCCTATATGGCAAAAGGGCAGTTTATCTGAAGGATTGTCTATTTTCCATGCTTTCTACCTGCCCAGTAGGTGTCAACAGTGTTGGCTTGCTCCAACTCCTTTTTGATTAAACTGTGCCATCTGTTGGGATTCCAGAAGTGTGCCTTTTCTTACCTTTGGAATGAGAACCTTCTTAACTCCATGTGGCTCTCACCCTGTTGTCATTCTGTATAGCCTTGAAGATTTGGTTGTTCTTCCAGATCTTTGATTGAGATAGATGGGGCACCTTGTTCAGTGTGTTGGTCATTTTTTGGATTTCTTTCTATATAGTATTAGGTCCAGACCCCATATTGTTTTAGCTTGTTTTGGTATTGTAAGCCACCCAGAGTTAGTTGGAGATGGGTGGTGCCCTAACTAACTAACTAACTAACTAACCAACGAAGAGGGCTTTGCTCAACTCACACATGAGTTTAATGGAATAAATGCATTGAACTCAGTTGGATTATGTTCAGGGAGTTTTAATTTAGAAAATTATGAATCACCATGGAATCTGTTGTTTTGGATCTGGTTGACATCATTGGATTTATTAGCTCTGCAAGCAATGAATTTTAGAAGGCTATCAGTCTCACTGCATAAGTTACAGAATTTTGTCTCATTGTGCAATAAAGTGTAGATTATTTTGATCCTAGGCCTAAAGTATGGTCGCTCTCTCTTTAATGAAGAATCTATCCATTAGCTGAGTCTCTGATGTTGCCTCCTGTCATAACTTCCCGATGGGCAAACAGGGTTTAGTGCAAAAGTGATCAACAACCTATTGCCATCCCAAATCAGAGAGACTTACTAGCTTAGATATATGTTTCTCATGATAGATTGTGACATTTATCAGTATAAATCTTTCTAATAATACCTTTGTGTATAAAACACAATTCTGTTTATTAAAATTAGCATTTTCCTGCTCTCTTCAGGAAGGAAAATCCATGCGCAGAGAAATATCCTTTGCAGAATTTATTGCACACTGATTTACATTCTTGGATGCTTGTTATAATTGGTTTACAGAAGATACAATTTCTGGGGTTTCTTTCCTTGATTTATGACTCTTCTTTTTCCATGGAAGATTTAAGTGACATGAATTGAGGTGTGTTATCAATTTGTTGGACTGAAAACAGATCGAGCTGCAGATGGAAGGAGTACTTATCCACAACCAAAGGTATGAAACCAATAAAGAAGAATATTTGTAGCTCAGGGTTGAAATGAGGGGTTCTTTGTGCTCTCTGAACTTGGTTCTTTTCTTGCAGATGTTTCATTGCCCAAACTAGGTAACATAATCAATGCTAGTGTCATTAGCACATCATCACCACCATTGATGATCTTTCCTAGTTTGGGTAATGAAATGTCTGCAAGAAAACATCCAAGCTCAGAGAGCATCAAGGACCCATCATACATCCAATAGTTGGAAGGTTGTAGCTTTAGTTTGGCAAGATTCTGTTGATTAGGGGTAAGCAAATAAAGGACTGAACTTGACTGAATGTCACAATGTAGTCCCTGACATCACTTTAGTTGCCTGGTATTTAGACTGACTTACTTATAATTAAGTGGGAGAGGGTCCACAAACAGTTCTGATCCATATTGACCCATATTCATTGGAACCCAATTCCTCCAAAGATTAAAGGGGCAGCTTTATGGTTGGACTGCTTATAAATTAGGGAAAACTGATCTTTTCCAGAGGCCATATGGATATCTTAAATAATGGCAGTAGCAATAGCACTTAGACTTATTAACCGCTTCACAGTGCTTTACAGCCCTGTCTAAACAGTTTACAGAGTTAGCATATTTGCCCCCAACAATCTGGGTCCTACTTTTACCGACTTTTGAAGGATGGAAGGCTGAGTCAACCTTGAGCCAGTCAGGATTGAACTGCTGGAGTGAGCAGAGAGTTACCCTGCAGTACTGCATTCTAACCACTGTGCCACTATCACTTTTTTGTCATTATGTGGACCATATTTACTATATTTATATTATGTATGTATGGTTTTCTTTTTATCATTGATCTTGTTATTGATTTTTCAATGTCTAATATGTTTCTTTTGACATAAACCAATGGGCATTGATTCAGTTATAGTAGTAGAGAAGCTTAATAAATAAATACATTAAATACAGGTAGTCTTTGACTTATGATCATTTGTTGTTAACCGTTTGTACAACAGCACTAAAAAAAAGTATCTTGTGACTGGTCCTTATACTTATGACCATTGCAGCATCTCTGTAGTCATGTGATCAAAACTGAGGCATTTGGCAACGGGCATGTATTTACGATGGTTGCAGAGGTTGACAGTTGCAAGGTCACATGATCACCATTTGTGGTCATCCCAGGAGGCTTCTGATGAGTAATGGAAAGAGCTGGATTCACGTAACAACTTCATTGGTTCATTTAATGGCCACAGCAAAAAAGTCATAAAACATACTTGTGCGTATGAAGTAAGGACCCTTTAGAACCAATCACATCTACCTGTCTGATAATATTTTGGGCTCTGTTTTGTCCACAAATCCTATATATACTGTATGGAACATTTGTTTTAATATAAAAACCATTGGCTGAAAAATAAAAACATGGACCTCTGAAATTGTCATACTGAGTCTTAGTGAAAGCATTATGCAATCTGGCCTTCCTAGGTGCATGGTCTGGTCCTTGTGAAGTTTTAGACAAGGGATGAAGTTGGCGTCCCCCTCATACACCCACTTATTCTCCTACCAATACATCATTCGCATATACAAAGCTTGCCTATGCTATTAAACTACGGTCTTTGTCCACAGTTCAGATTTTTAAACAGTATTTCATCTTCTTACATATGGCACAACTTAAAACCAAAATTGGGACCAGAATTTCTGTTGCTAAGTGAGGTGGTTATTGTGAGTTGTACTTGATTTTATGACCTTTTTTTTTTTAAAAAAAAAATCAAAAATCACTGCAGTTGTTAAGGGAATCACGCAATTGCTAAGGGGATCTGGCTTCTCCCGTTGACTTTGCTTCTCAGAGGATGGCTGGGAAAGTCACAAATGGTGATCACTGGACCCTGGGATGCTGCAACCGTCATAAATATGTGCCTGTTGCCAAACATTCAATGTTTGATCATGTGACCATGGGGATACTATGACAGTCACAAATGTGGTAAGTCACTTTTTTCAGTAATTTTGAATGGTCGCTAAACAAATGGCTATAAGCTGAACCCTACCTGTATAAGATTTCTTAGCATGTTTAATTTCCAAAGATTTCCAGTAATTTGTCCGTGACTGAGAGAAAGAATTGTTGCTGATCTTTCACCTTCTGTTGCTTCAATGTATTAATTTTTATGATGCCAGCCAACAGTTTTTCCCTTGCTCTTCTCACTAGGACAACTTTGTAATGTGAACATGAAATGAATCTGTGCTTTCTTTGTGGGGAAAAAAAGTCTATTGATGCAGACACATCATTTGTCTGATGCAAGTCTGTTTTAATTTTCAGACTTGTACTTCTTTCAGAGATTAGTTTGTATATGCCTGGATTTCATTACAAGACACTGGCTAACTAGCAGGTTAACATATGAACTAAATGAAAAAGCTTTGTAGATAAACCTCTGTCCTTGATATTTATTTATGAAAGCCTGTTGAACTCTGCACATGTTTACCTGATACTCATGAATGAAGGCAACTATATATGTCCTAGGACAGGGGTAGGCAACCCAAAACACTCAAAGAGCCACTTGGACCCGTTTCCCACCAAAAACAAAACACCGGGAGCCGCAAAACCCTTTTGATATCTAAAATGAAGATAACACTGCATATATCCTTTTTTACCTTTATTATAGGTGTGTGTGTGTGTGTGTGTGTGTGTGTGTGTATACACACACACACACACACACACACACACACACACACACATTAAAAATAAAAGTAAAAATATCACTCTTGGGAATATCCATACTATTAAAACAATGATCACCAAGAGAATGCTTTAAGAGAATAAAATTACATACACACACAGGTAAAAAAAGGATATATGCAGTGTTATCTTCATTTTAGATGTCAAAAGGGTCTCTCTCTCTCTCTCTCTGTCTCCCTCCTCCCTCTCTATCTGCCGTTGGTCTGCCACTCTTCTTCCCCCACTCTCTCTCTCTCTCTCTCCCTCCCCCTCCCCTCCCTCTCTCTCTCTCTCTTTCTCTCCCCCTCCTATCTGCTGCTCACCTGGCAAGCTGAGAGAGAGAGAGAGAGAGAGAGAGAGAGAGAGAGAGAGAGAGAGAGAGAGAGAGAGAGAGAGAGAGAGAGAGAGAGAGAGAGAGACGCAATTGCCTCTCTCTGTCTCTGTCTCTCTCTGCAAAGGCAGAAGATGCTGGGAGCCACAGGGGAAGGTTGCAACATCCAATCTGGGTTTGTCACCAGGACCAGAGGTTCAGCCTTCCAAGTTTTTGGATTATGCTAGAACCCATCCTCAGGGAACTTCTCTTACCCGGTTGTGTGCTTCGGGCTATCTATCTGTATTATTTATGTGGTGCCTAGTTATGTGTGACTTTTTAGTTGTTGATTGGGGTGTTGTTTGCCAGTTATTAGGTCATTGGTGGTTGTTTCCTGCTGTCAAGTCCTTGGCTCCTAAATACCTTATAAGCTGGTAATAAATCAGCACTCCTATTGATTCACAAAGTGCCCATTTCCCAGATTTCAATCATTTCCCTGGCTATTTTTGTACCTGCTCAGCCAACAATTTTAGTAGCTATGAAATTGAATGTATGCTCTTGTTCATTGCAATGTAAGGCTACCAGTGAGTTTGGCTTTCCTTGTCTGACCTCTTGCTCGTATTCTTGCAATCTGATGGTTAGCTTCCTCCCCGTCTGTCCTACATATTCACATGGGCAATCCACGCAGGGGATCTTGTAGGTTACATTAGAAGTATCTCCCATCTCCAAGTGATCATTGCAATGCATGATTTATTCCCACATGGTAGCCTCTGGTAGTGTGCAATGCCCACTTGCAGATGTGATACTAAATAAAATAACGAATTTGCCCAGTGAGTATTAGGAATATGAAAATCAAAAGGGAATGCTCTCACTCTCTTGTTCACCTGAAAAGGCTGAAAATATGGAGAGCTTATATGGATGAATTGCTAATCATCAGTGTTGACATAATACATGCATAATCTATCCAACATGTCCTGGCTTTTTAAAAGTCCCTTGCGATTGATGGACAATCTTTCCATTTTTATTCTTCCCATAATTAGAGAACATCAATAGATTATTTCCCCATGATCCTCAGTTTTAATTTTGTCTCCAGCCCAATCATCCAAGGAAGAGCTGGAGACCATTTTGACACATCACAATTAAGGTGATTTTTGCTTCAGTCAGCTTAAAATGGACTATGAAATCTTCAGTGGTCCAACTATCCATTCTTATTACAAATGCTTCCTTTCTCCTCTTCGTTAATAAGAATCAGATGTTCACATAAATATGACACGGGAAGGAATTAAATTGCTCAAAGGCAATATAAGGTCAGAAGTAGGCATGAGAAGAATGCATATCGGCTGCTGAAAAATGCATCACATTCTCTCCTGGAGAATGTTAACTTCAGTTCTGACTGAAGAAGTTTCTTGGATGAGAAGCAAAATGTCTTCAAGGAAAACAAAGTCCAGTTGCTTTAGGAAAAAGCACCTTTGGGAAACCGTGACGTAGATGACTGAAAATCTCTATAGACATTCTCTCCTGGAATTGTGATGTTCTCTAGTTCCACACTAGCTGCTAGTGCTGCTAGGGATGGTTATGGAAATGTTCCATGTATGGCCACTTCATAAAAATGTTCTACTTTCCCAACTGTGTTGCTGTCTAGTTATTTTGGATTATAGATCCCATGATTTCCGTCTTCTGGGAGTTGAAGTATAAGATCTACAGAGGCAATATAGGATAGTGAAGATCACACTAAGCAAAATACATTTTTGGAAGAAACTGTGTTTATTTTGGTGAGATCTATTTCCCATCTAAACATCATGATTTGCTTTAAAGGCTGTAATCTCCCAATGGTTCTTATTTTTCTTAATATATAAACAGACTAACACAAAGACTGGAAAATGGGAGAGTGGTTTAGATTTGTGGGTTCTTGGTGCTCTCTGAGCTTGGCTGTTTGTTTGCAAACGTTTCATTGCTCAGCTCGGTAATACTGTATCATCAATTTGGATTGGCCTTTTAATCTAAATGGCATAGAAGTTGGAAAAAGCAATGGACTTTTCTGTTGTGTTGATTTTCTATTGAAAATTGCCTTTCAGATGGTTGTTGTTGTTAGTTGCAAAGTCGTGTCCGACCCATCGCAACCCCATGGACAACGTTCCTCCAGGCCTTCCTGTCCTCTACCATCTTCTGGAGTCCATTTAAGCTCACGCCTACAGCTTCAGTGACTCCATCCAGCCACCTCATTCTCTGTCGTCCCCTTCTTCTATTGCCCTCAATCTTTCCCAGCACTAGGCTCTTCTCCAGTGAGTCCTTCCTTCTCATTAGGTGGCCAAAGTACTTGAGTTTCAACTTCAGGATCTGGCCTTCTAAAGAGCAATCAGGGTTGATCTCCTCTAGGACTGATCAGTTTGATTGCCTTGCAGTCCAGGGGACTAGCAGGAGTCTTCTCCAGCACCATAGTTCAAAGGCCTCAATTCTTTTGCACTCAGCCTTTGTTATGGTCCAACTTTCACAGCCATACATTGCAACTGGGAAAACCATGACCTTGACTATACGTAGTTTTGTTGGCAGGGTGATGTTTCTGCTTTGCCTTTCAGATTAGCTATTATTTAAAACCAGATAGGTTCTAGACTGAATATATTGGTAGAACTTCAAGTGATTTACAGTAGACTGGTAAGATAACCTGAGTGAGTTCCTTTAGGTACACTTTTAGTATTCAATTCTTGGGCTCAGAGTTTAAATCAGATAGTCTCAGATTAGTGGAAGTCGGGCTAATAATAATAAAAGGGGCACATTTTTACAGATCCAAGGCCTGTCACCCCTAATAAAAAAAACCTTCCTCCTGTATATATTTACCTGGACTGTAAAATATTTTTTAGAGATGTTTCTTCAGGCCTCAGTGCCAAATTATGTAAGGCAGGTAATTATTAGGGAGATGACATTATGAATTGTGGAAAAATTGGGGGTGATGTCTGCTCTTTTCTAAAGTATATTTACAAAGATGAATATTATTTTAGGTACTGTCTATGAAGATTCTCAGTCATCCAGGTGATGGTTGTCCCAAAGGTGCTTTTTCAAAAGACAACTGGACTTCCTTTGTTTTTTCCTTGAAGATGTTTCACTTCTCCTCCAAGAACTTCTTCAGTTCTGAAGATGCTTCTTGGATAAGAAGTGAAACATCTTCCAGGGAAAAAAACAAAGGAAGTCCAGTTGTCTTTTGAAAAAACACCTCTGGATATTTTAGGTATTATGACAAGGAGGAAAAAAAGGTCTAACTTGTAAATAATGCTTTTTTTTAAAAAAAAATTCAACTTCAGGTTATATAGAACTTTTTCCTCCAATACTGAACTGCTACAATCTTTATTATCCAGTTTTCATAGAAAGGACATGGAGCCATATTGGCTATTGGAGATATCTTTTCCATCTCTCAAGGAATTTATTTGCTCCGACCAAAGCTGCAAACAGATCTGGAGGCAGCAGTTATTTTTATATTTGGAAAAACGGAGATCAAATAATATTTCTGTCTTTATTGCAACAACTTAGAGAAGCTGTATTTTTAAATGAAAAAACATCACACCATCCTACTTTAAGATTATACTTAATGCAAACGTATAGCTTAAATACGGACCAACTTTCCTTCTTTCCATCCTTCTTTGTTTAACAGCTACCCAGTGAAGAACATGACAGCTTACAGATTGGATGGTTCTAATAAAAATATTATCTTAACATTATTACTGGAATCTATGTCAGTTACTGTTTTCATATATGAAGAACCCAATTCTAAACCTTTGGGTTTTTTAAAGAAAGGTCCAATCTTCTATTGCTGTTCCCAGAAGGTGAGTTGCTCAGTACAACAGATTAAGCAATGATAGAATTATCAATAAAGAGAATATTTGTAGCTCAGGGTTGAAATGAGAGTCTAGAAAGAGTACAGAGAAGAGCAACAAAGATGATCAGGGGACTGGAGGCTAAAACACATAAGGAACGGTTGCTGGAATTGGGTATGTCTAGTTTAATGAAGAGAAGGATGAGGGAGGACATGATAGCAGTGTTCCAATATCTCAGGAGCTGCCACAAAGAAGAGGGAGTCAAGCTATTCTCCAAGGCGCCTGAAGGCAGGACAAGAAGCAACAGGTGGAAACTAACCAAAGAGAGAAGCAACCTAGAACTAAGGAGAAACTTCCTGACAGTTAAAACAATTAACCAGTGGAACAACCTGCCTCCAGAAACGGTGAATGCTCCAACACTGGAAGTTTTTAAGAAGAGACTGGACAGCCATTTGTCTCAAATAGTATAGGGTTTCCTGCCTGAGCAGGGGATTGGACTAGATGACCTCCAAGGTCCTTCCAACTTTTATTATTATTATTGTTATTGTTATTGTTGTTGTTATTATTATTATTATTATTATTATTATTATTATTATTATTATTATTAATCATCGCACAGTCAGCCAGATGTTCAGACTGGATTTGGTATTTTTGTCTACCTATCAAGTCCTTACCAAGGACCTGGGATAGGCAGATGTGGATGTTTGATGGTATTACAGATATCATCGCAGGATGGAAGCAGTTCCTAGTAAGACTGCCTTTTGCAATTGACTAATGGCGAATTTGTCAATGCCAATGGTGTTCAAGTGGTGCTCCAGTTGTTTTGGGATTGCACCCAAGGCGCCTATTACTATTGGTACTACCCTTGCTTGCCTTTGCCACAGTCTTTCTATTTCTATTTGTAGGTCTTTGTATTTTGTTATCTTCTCCAGTTCTTTCTCGTCTATTCTGCTGTCTCCAGGCACTGCTACGTCCACTATCCAGACTATTTGTCTTTCTTATCGACAATTGTTAAGTCTGGGGTGTTATGTTGCAGGTGCTTGTCTGTTTGAATTCTGAAGTCCCAGAGCAGTTTAACGTTATCATTTTCTATGACTTTCTCTATTTTATGATCCCATCAGTTCTTGCTTATAGGTAAATGATATTTCTTGCAGATCTTCCAATGTACCATAGTTGCTACTTTGTCATGCTTGTAGTCAGTCTGGGCGATCTTTTTGCAGCAGCTTATCAGGTGGTCCACTGTTTCTTCAGCTTCTTTGCATAGGCGGCACTTACTGTCTGTTGCTGTCTTCTCAATTTTGACTTTGTAGCATTTGTCCTTAAGGCTTGGTCTTGTGCAGCCAGAATTAGTCCCTCAGTTTATTTCTTCAATTTTTCTGCTCTTAGCCATTGCCAGGTCTTGCTATTATCTGCTTTCCCAGCTATTTTTTTAATGTATTGGGTAATGTATGCAAGAAAACAACCAAGCTCAGAGAGCACCCAGGACTCTCAATGATAGAGTTAATTTGGCAATTAGTCTTGTAGGCTGCTTCTCAATTCTGATGCAATAGGCTATAATTGTAGCAAGCAAAAATATTCTCTTCACATCCTGACCATCAGTAGGGAGGTGGGTTCAGGCTGGCACATGAATCTATATTTTTTATTTATACATACAATGATTTGCCAGATATCAGAATAAGGGCTTTGGATCAACACACTCATCAATATTTCTGCAAAATTCCAGACTGTATCATATAGCAAAACACTCAAGAATTCCTCTGGTTTTGTTCAGATCAATTTTGTTCATATTACTAAAGATGTTAGTTACATTGTTGTTTACTGTGATAGCACAGTATTCTAGTCTGCTTAGTTTTTAACTCATTGGATTAAAAAAAATCAATTTTCTAACAATTTACATTTCTAATATCTTCTAACATAAAATATCTTTCTGCACATTATCTCCTAAAGAAGCATCTGGCTAATAATCTGGCTAAGAAAATCACCTTGTTTTCACTTTCTGGACAAGTAAATCTCCATGATTTTCAAATGTAAATATCCTCAGGGTTAGCTGTTTCTTCAAACATAACCGCCACTATCTGAATGTAGCATTCAATAGTGTACCATTCTGATGTGATAGGGGAAAAATAAATGTTAGTGGTCTTCATTTGTTTGTTTTACTGTGCAGCCAAGAGGGAGGAGAACAATCCATTTTGCTTTCATTGAAATTTATGGAAGAATTTGTTTCTATTCCTTTTCTGATTCACCAGCCACATGTGCAGCATTAATTTTTTTTCTAATGTCTGTCTGCTATTTAATGTATCAATATATTTATCAGGAAGTTCTTAGGATATGATAAAAAAAATTAGGTTAGTGATTATGATAATGCAATTGAAATTCTGCTGATTTTCTATGTACATAGCATACAGGGAGTCCCAGTCCTATCGTTACTATCATAACTTTTTGTACTCTTTTGAGCACCTCCTGCAAACATAGAAAACAGAATAATAGAATTGGAAGGTACCTCAGAGGTCTTCTAGACCAACCCTCTGCTCGGGCAGGAAACCTTATATCATTTCAGACAAATGGTTGCCCAGTCTCTTTTTGAAAGCCTTCATTGATGGAGCACCCACAACCTCTAAAGGCAAGCTGTTCCATTGTTTAATTGCTCTTATCATTAGGAAATCTCTCCTTAGTTTTAGGTTGCTTCTCTCCTTGGTTAGTTTCCAACCGTTGTTTCTTGTCTTGACTTTTGATGCTTTACAAAATAGTTTGACCCCCTTAACTTTGTAGGAGTCCCTCAAATACTGGAACAGTGCTATCATGTTGTCCCTAACCATGGTTTCATTGGACTGAACATACCCAATTCCTGTAACTGTTCTTTGTACATTTTAGCCTCCAGTCCCCTAATCATTTTTGTTACTTTTCTCTGCATCTTTCCAGAATCTCAACATCTTTTTGGTATTGTGGTGACCAAAACTGGATGCAGTATTCTGAGTGTGGAATACTGACATCCCTGATATCTACAGGGTATTGCAACTACAGTATTCAACAAACTACCGAAACCTTCATAAAAAGCAAAGGAAGAAGAAAAAAAATCAGGTTAAAATGCAACTATCTCTAAGGAGCATCAAAGCCTTAACAAATATCCAACAGAAATTTGAAGCAATCTCCTCTGTTTAAAAGGAAAGCTAACCAAGAGGGAACAAGGTAAGTTAGTCAAGGAGAAATAAAAATAAACTAGCCAAGAGGGAGCAACATTAGAAGCTTTGCCAGAAAAAAGATGATATGAGGAATTTGATTGGCATACCTTTTCATCTGTTGCTTTTTAAGCATAGAAACACACTTAAAAAATTGTATCAAACTGCTGATAGACAATTGATTCCTTATGCAGATGCTTGGGTGTGTGAGATTTACAGAGATTGTCCTTCCTTTCTAATTCATCTTGGGAACATCCTGAGAGGTTGTGCTGATTGTTGCTTCTCTGGCCTTAAAGAAAGGATTGGACTAATTTGTGGAAGTTATGGAAATCAATGGATATTAGCTTTAATAGCGGTGTGGCTTCCTTTGAAGGCCATCTGCTAGGAGACTAGTGGGCTTCCTGGTTCAGTTGGTTGGCTAATTTGACAGCAGACAACTGGACTAGATGGACATTGCTTATGATCTTATCCCAAAGATGCTTTTCAAAAGGCAACTGGACTTTCTTGGTTTTTTTCTTTGAAAACATTGTGCTTCTCTTCCAAGAAGCTTCTTCGGTTCTTATGTTCTCTCATTTTCTAAAAATTTTGTAGGCTTTCTACTGTTTATAGCTGCTTCTGTCTTCTGTAAGGATAATAAAATTAAAGAGCTCTAAATTTGGAAAGAACCACAAGCACTATCGAGTTCGGTCCTCTGAAGTGTGAAAGAAAACCAATGAAACATCCTTAAGAAGCATCTGAAAGCTTCTTCTGAAAAACTTCCAGGGAGGAAGAACTCTCAGCCTCTGTAGATAGGCTATGCCACTGTTATAGAGATCTTACTGACATAATTCCCCCCTTATATTTAAACTAAATATAGCTAGTTGCAACTTAACACCCATTATTATTTCTAGTTTCTATGGTAGTGAAATATAGTTCCTGATGATTTATCCCATGGCATCCTGTATATACCTGAACATTGAAACCAAGTCTTTGGAGAAGACTTTTTTTCTCCAGATTGAACATCCCAGATTTTTTTAGTCTGCCTTTAGGTTTGTCCTCAAGACCTTGAACTATCTATGTCATCATCCTCTGAATTCATTCTAACCTGTCAATATTCTTTTGCAAATCTGGGGTACAGGTATGGTCTCCCCTGTGCAGAATAGAGAGAGATAAGAACTTCAGATATCTTAGATATAAAGCTTCTCCCAATGCAGAACTGTATTAGTCATTCTAGAAATTCTCTCTCGCTGCTGGCTCATATTCAGACAGTTGTCAATAACCACCCCCAAGTATTTCTCTGATGTGATACTTTAGAGCTATGAATTCCTCCATACTGAATGTGTCCCTCATTTTTCTTTCCTAAATGAAATAACCTAGGTTTCTCCTTGCTGAAGAACCACTTGTTCCTCTCAGCCCAATCTTCCAACCTGCAATCTCATTCTGTCTTCTTGGGTATTGGCCAGACCTTCCAATGTTGTGCCATCCATACATTTGACAAGTAACTCATCAATTTTGTTATCCAGGGATTAATAAAAATGTTGAACAACTCTAGTTCTATGATAAATCCTTGGGGTTCCAAGACAGATCCCACTGATTACTGTTCTCCAACTCAGTATACAGCTATCAATGCCAAATATGAACATGGTTAGCAAGCCAATAGTGGCTCCATCTTACAATAGTGCAATCCAACAATTCCAGTTCCTTCTAACTAATAGTCTAAGGTGTATTTCACTAGGTAGGGCTGGGAATTTTGAGGACATGAAATTAGCTAGAAGACTTTTTAACCATATCCTTACTTATTTATTTTCTCTTGTTGTGTTTGTTTCCTGTCTATGTAATTGGATTTGCTTTGGATGTAAGTCAGAAAGAAGCTACGAATTGGGTTCAACTGCTTTCTGAGGTTACCTATTAAGATTTCCATTTGGAACTAATTGTGAGTCTTTGTCTTCCTTGCCATTTTGAAAAAACTCAATTTGTCTTATTTTCTTCCTTTGCCTTCTTGACCTATCTCTATATTTCTGAATGAAGCTTTGTAGACTTTCTTCTATCAGATGCAAGCAACCAGAGACACTCACAAATAATTAAAGCCAGTAACTTTATTATTTACCACCTAGGTTACAAGAATCTCACCAATCTGCTTTCCTTCCCCTGTGAATGGTCAGATAAAGTTTCATGGATCTTGGGGGAAGTCAAGCTTATACAGCTTATGGCTGCACAAGGACTCCAAGCTAGGTCCTCATTTGACCTTCCACCTTGGCTGGCAATTTCCAAACATTATCCTTCCTACCATTTCCAGTAAACATCATTTTTTAGTCTTGGTGAGCTATCTATTCAATCAGCTTGGCTCCTTTTATTTCCCCCCCTTACTATGCAACTTATATGGGACCATAGTATCCTTAATTTTCTACTCAAGAAGTTCCAGCTGGCTGCAACACTTTCACATGTAAAGGTTTCTTCTTGTGGCAACTTCTCTACTGTTTATTTTAGTTTATTAGAATTGGCCTTCTAAAAGCTATGATTGCAGTTGGCTGATCTGTTGACCAAGAGTCAAGAATTTAAGAATGCATGGCCACTTGCACCAAAATATCCATTATTTTAATATTTTCAATAAACCTATCCCTGATAGTAAAGACTAAATCCAAGGTAAAGACCCCTTAGTCTCTAAATAAAATTTTAAAAGAAAAAATATCAGCCACACAAGTCAAGAATTCATCTAATATCTTGAGTTTGGTAGAATTAGTCTTCTGAATTAGTCTTCCAACAGATGTCTAAGTAGTAGAGGTCTCCCATCACAATCATTTAATGCTTTTTTGAGAGTTCAGATATCTACTTTAATAAACTTTTGTTTACTTCTTCAGACTGGTTTTGTGGTCTGTAGCAAAGTCCTAGCAAGGATCCCTTCTATTACCTTGTCCTTTCATCTTAACCCAGATGCTTTTAACAGTTGTGTAACTATTGGTGGACCACTGTGCAGATACATTTATTCCTGATAATGTTAATTGGAGAGTATGCAAATATTAATTGCATATTTGGCACTGTTACTTGCATTCTATAGCCTTCTCAACTAGATCAGACAGGAAACACAATCAGAAGAGCTAATTCTACTTTATTATACAATTCCATTAACACAATCACGCAAATATGAAAGTACAAATCTTCCACTGTCTCTTTTTACAGCCTGCTAAATTAGGGATGATCCTTTCTGAGGTTTTTTTCTTGGCCTGCTATGCAACTGTGGGGTCCCCTCCCTTTTATCTGATTGATCCCTAAGCAGCATCTTGTCCCCATTTCCTGAGGTAGATTTCATATACCAGGGGTGTCAAACTCAATTTTACTGAGGGCTGCATCAGCATTGCGGTTGCCCTGGGGTGGGTGGGTGGGTGTGGCCAGAGTGGGTGCAGCTTACTGGGTGGGCGTGGATGGAGTGGGTGTGGCCTACTGGGTGGGCATGGCCAGTTCTACATCATTCGCATCAAGGTGCCTATGGGGGCCTGGGCAGGAGTGGGACAGATCTGAGGGTCTCTGGTAGAAGAGGGTGGGACCGGGGCAAGTGCCAAGGCATGGTCCACTGGGGCAAGTGCCAAGATCGCCACCACAAAATTGTACATTGGCTCCCAGCTGGCCTGGGCCAGGGCCAAGGCAGTGGGGGCCATTCCATCACTGTTTCCAGGATGGCTTCGTGGGCCACATGAAACCATTTCATGGGCCGCATCCAGCCCCTGGGCCTTGTGTTTGACATGTCTGTCATATACCATGACATATTCATCCAACTACTGAGATTGCTGGTTTGGCTTCAATCTATTCTGGATCTAAAATAAATATTTTAGGATACAAGTGTGCAGAGGAAATTTTGCTTGGTGTAAAAATAACCCTGATTATATCAGATATTAGGAAAAATCAGGTTCGGATAGGGCTGAAAGGACACCTCTCCATGTGAATATAGATTTTTAATACTAAGTTTTATTACTTCATGAATTGTATTCATGCACACAAGGGACTTTTTTTCTTCTTGTGAAATATGAGCTGCAAATATCTATACAGCATAATGAACATAATGTATAACAAGTATTATCATCCAAATTGTGGCTCACCCAACGATGAGTAAGTTAATAAAAAGATCACTTGAGTAATTTGTACAATATTTCCTATCCCAGTAATTAAGAAACAGTGGCATACTTAAAGCAGCCATTTGTCTTCCAGATTCTTTGTATAGGAGAATGAAATGAGTTTTAATTTCTGTTCTAGCTACACAGCTACTTTCCTAGGTAAGTGACATCTGAGTGACTACTATTTTGCGACAAAGTCAACAGGAGTGAAAGCTTTAGTTTAATTTATGACCTATCTTTAGGGTGGATGAAACAGCCATATCACATCACCTCCCCTTCAAACACATTATGGCTTAAAGTTGGTATGGAAAAAAATAAAAAGCTGCTTTGCACACATGAAATCTTCCAGAGGTGTTAAGAAGTTTTGACAGACTCTGTAGCATTTCATTCATTACAGAGCTGGTTCGTTCTGGGAAAGCAAGAAAGCTTAGGTGAATTGAATTCAATTAATTTTCTTCTTGGAGGAATACAACATGTGAGGGAGGGGGTGAGAGAGAGGTTAACTTGCCATATCCAACCCATTGCTCACTGCATGTTATGCAATGCATAGGTGGTCATCCAAGCATTGATGAAATTCTTCCATGCCCCACCTGACTTTAATTAAAAAGAAATAAAATGGGAAGTTGCAAAGTTGCATAGCTAAGCTTCAACCTTCAGCATCCAATTTATTTAAAAAAATACCTTGGGGGCCCTGGTACAGAGTCTTAGAAATAGTGGATAGTTATAAGCCATTGCTTTATTTGATATGCCCAACAGGAAGGAAGGAAGGAAGGAAGGAAGGAAGGAAGGAAGGAAGGAAGGAAGGAAGGAAGGAAGGATAAATTACAGTGTATATTTTACACTATACTCACTGAATAAATGGGGCATAGTATTCTTCCCTTAGTATGACTGTGGGGTCTGCATTCAATGATAGATCACATTGTGGCGGGCTATAAGCTGAGAATATATACTGGTCCAGTGTCTGATTTTTTTTTCATATAAATAATGCTGTGCTTCAATGGCTAGATGGCCTAGACATTGGTATCTGCATATAGATCTTTTTTAACATTCCTATTTTTAAATCTTGAGGAAATGTTAAATATATATTGCAAATCCATGTATGATATGCTATACACTAAACAAACAAACAATACTGATAGAAAATCTTTTAGGGAACTCAAGGACAGCTGGCAGTAGCTAATGACAATATCAGGTATTTTATCAATTGATGTCATGGCCTCCTCCAGGAAATAAGATAGAACAGACAGTGCTTCAGATTTCTCTGCCTTAGATAAGTCTTTTTCTATCATAGGAGCCAGATCAGAATCACCTCCCAATAATCTGGGACAACTTCCCAGATCTTATGATCTAGATCAGGCATGTCAAATTGCTGGCCCGTGGGCCGGACATGTCATGCCGAAACCACACCCACCCCATTGCCGGCAATATGTCATGCGATACCACATGACGTCGCGAGTTTGACATGCCTGATCTAGACATATTAACATAGCCACCACATGGATGTTAGGCTTGTGAAGGATAGAACTTGGGAGTAAAGGTATACAGGAGTTCAATAAACTGGCATGGATTTGCAACAAGATCGGGACTAATGAATGTCCCTTGAATTAAAGATGGGGAAAGTGCGGCCTATAGCTACCAGCTATGATCTTCAACGATCTGGAGAACCATTGGAATATTTTGTATCTAAATATTGCTACCTAGTAATCATCTAGATCTTGGTAATTGTACAACAGGGAGTCCTCAACTTACAATCACAACTGAGCCCATAATTTCTGTTGTTAAGTGAGACATTTTTGAAGTGAGTTTTGCTCCCTTTTGTGACTTTTCTTGCTGCATTTGTTAAATGAATCACCACAGTTGGTAAGTTAGTAACTCGGTTGTTAAGCGAATCTGACATCCCCATTGATTTTGCTTGTCAAAAGATTGCAAAAGGTGACCACGTGACCTTGGGACACAGCAACGGTCATAAGTATGAGTTAGTTGCCAAGCATCTGAATTCTGATCACATGATCAGGGGAATGCTACAAAGGTTGTAAGTGTGGAAAACGGTCATAAGTCACTGTTTTGGGGGCCGTTGTAACTTGTGAACAGTCACTAAATGAATTGTTGTAAACAGAGGATTACCTATACAGCCATCAGAAAATAGTACAGAAATCTTTATTATTGAGAACAGTTTATTACTTGTTACCAGAAGCAAGAAGGGCATCGTGAACATCTGATAGTGGTCCTTTGTAAAGCAACTCTACCACTGATTTTTTTTCTCCTTTGGTATAAAATCTTAGCCACAATTCAGTTTGTTGGCTTTTATTGTTGGCTAGAAAATTCTGGGTATTGAAACTACACATTTTAAAATTGCCAAAGTTGAGAAACACTGGTCTAGCCGAATGTACATTTTCTGCATGTTTCTCTGACTGTTAGTAACCTCTTTTGGAATTAGACTTTCAAGTATTTTTTTTTAATTTATTTGTTTAATTTTATACCTGTGCTTTTGCTTCTCCTAGGGTTTCATTCAGGACGACCTGAGATGCTTGCTTTCTCCATTTTGCAAGAACTCCTTATGTGGTGCTTTGAAAATTTTAAATATTCCTCTCAGCCAAAACCAGATATACACAACTGGATATTATTTACCATTGGGACACAGTACAATTTAGCAAAAGCCTTGCCTGCGCTTTCAGGGCAGGGGTAGGCAACCTTGGCTCTTTTATGACTCGTGGACTTCAACTCCCAGAATTCCTGAGCCGGCATGGCTCAGCTTGGAAACCTCTCCATTTCTCCCCAGTGTGGCTGGCTCAGGAATTCTGGGAGTTGAAGTCCACAAGTCATAAAAGAGCCAAGGTTGCCTACCCCTGATATAGGGTATTGGTTCTACTCCCATGTTTTAGATCCACAGTTTTCTAAAATCTATAAACTTGAGAGCAAAACTTTAATGTAGTTTAACTTAGCTTGATGCACTGAAGATGAGTTGAACTATACTTTCATTATGGTTAGAGATGAATAAAAGTCATTTGACATTTTCTAGGAACTAAAGACCGTCAGGGTAGACGCGTTTGCTGGATCACAAAATCATGCATGATTCTGAACAACTTTTCACACCTGCATGCACACACATACATACACACATGCACAGACACAGACATGACTGACCTTTGAGCATCCATTTACAAATATGTGCTAGAGAGCTTCTCTAAAAAAAGGAAAATTACATCACGGCATTTTGTTTTACCTGTGAGAATGATTCAGAGCAAGGTCAGGTTTTCTCATCTTCAAGTAGCAAATTACAAGCTTGGTTTCAATAAAACTGGCAATACTTGAAATATCTCTTGGAGAGGCTTCAAAGGGCTTCCCTACAGCTGCACCTTTGCTGCATAGCTTCAAAAAAAGAGAAAACAAGCAGAAACATGAAACAGAATGAAAACATCGACTTACTTCCAGTTTGATAATAAGTAAATTACATTCCAAGATGAAATGAAGTGTAGTATGATCTGGGTTTTGCATAGATACACATACTATGCTTGCTATAACCTTGAAAGAGAAATTAATATTGCTAACCTCATAGCAAGTAAGGAGGGAGTTAAAATTCAGAGTTTTGGGCTTACCTGTGGCCAAATTGATTTGATTTGATTTGTTTGCTGGATGGCTTGCAACGATTGAAAGCCAATAAAACATTGAATAATAAAAACTCATATGAAATATTAGCCACAATCCAGTTTGTTGCCTTTTTATTGCTGGCTAGGGTATTCTAGGTGTTGAAGCTACACATTTTAAAGTTGCCATGGTTGGGAAACACTGGTCTAGTCTAATGTACTGAATACTGTTCTGCATGTTTCTCCAACTGTTAGTAAGCTCTTTTGGAATTAGACTTTCAAGTATGGTAAGGTGACTAACTTTTTTACAATAAAAAGGAGGACACAAATAAATTAAAGAAAAAAATATCGTAAATAAAAGAAACATTTTATTCATTGCAACAATAATACAGACAACTTGCACGTGCAAAGTTTGTCAGCCGGGTGTTTTGGCGTGCTCAGCAGCAACTCCTATTGGCTTTCGAAAGCCAATAGTGGGAGTAGCACAGCTCATGCAAAAGTTGAAAAAAAACCATCAAAAAAAGGTGCCAGAACGCTGTTCTGAGCGTTCTATGAGGGAAAAAAAAGCCCTGCAGATTAGTCTTCAAATATCGAAAAGGAGGACATGTAGGAGGACACTTTTTGGGGGAGGACAGAACTCCCAAAAGGAGGACTGTCCTCCCTAAAGGAGGATGGTTGGTCACCTTAAGTATGGTTTCTTTTTTATTTGTTTAATTTTATACCTTTGCTTTTGCTTCTCCCAGGGTTTCATTCAGGACGGTCTAAGAGGCTTGCTTTTCCCATTTTGCAAGAATGCCTTATGTCAGGGATGTCAAACTCGTAATGTCACGTGACGTGTTGTGACGTATCATGACTTTTTTTCCAATACTGGCAATGGGGTGGGCACGGTTTAGACTGACAGGGTTCACAGCATGCCCCCTCTACCGGCACAATTAATTAATATGTTTGTAACAGTTTAGAGGCATGAAATTGATGGAATGTCAGGTTTGATTGCTCTGGGCTAATAGTTTAAGGTGTTTCAAGGATGTACTATTCTCATTTGTTACTGCCACTACCAATAGCAATAATCTTAATACTTAATACCTGAAAATAAGACTGGGTCTTATATTAATTTTTGCTCCAAAAGATGCATTAGGGCTTATTTTCCAAAATGATCTTATTTTCTGGGAAATACAGTACTAAATGCATCCCTCTGACTGATGATCTTAACTGGGGCTTATTTTTGGGATAGGACTTATGTTACGAGTATCCTGAAAAATCATGCTAGGGCTTATTTTCCGGTTGGATCTTATTTTCGGGGAAACACGATAATTCAACCTGCTATATTATTTAATTTGATGTAAAGCTTTATTTGAACTGCCACCCCCGTTGCTGCATCCTGGTAACCAATTCCTTTGTTGAATGTACATACTATTAAAAGATTTCTCCAACTGTTCTACCAATGGGGTATCTGAAGCCTATTTAAATCAGAGCTTGCCCTTTTCAATATGGCAGACTTTCAAATATTTGAAGGTTAGCTGCCTCCTCCTCCTCCTCCTCCTCCTTTTCCTTCTCCTTCTCCTTCTTTTTCTTCTTCTTCTTCTTTCTAAATATACTCAGCTCCTTCAATCTCTCCTCACAGGAAGGTTTGCCTTCCTTTTTTCCTTTTGATAGTGCTATCTTTGTTACATTTTTCTGCCTCTTTTATCATGAATCAGCATCTTTCTTTAATTCCAAAACCAGGCTGTCCCTGCCATTGGGCAGACTGGAGCAGTTTGTTATGAAGTAATATTTATTTATTTATATCCCACTTTGATTATTTTTACAAATAATGCAAGGTGGCGAACATATCCCACACACCTTCCTCCTTCTATTTTCCCCACAACACAACTCTATGAGGTGAGTTGGGCTCAGAGAGAGTGACTGGCACATGGTCACCCAGATGGCTTTCATGGTCAAGGTAGGACTTGAACTAAGACCACACTTGGAATATTGCATCCAGTTTTGGCCGCCATGATATAAAAAAGAGGTTGCGACTCCAGAAAGAGTGCATAGAAGAGCAGTAAAGATGATTAGGGGACTGCAGGGCTAAAACATATGAAGAACTGTTGCAGGAACTGAGTATGTCTAGTTTAATGAAAATAAGGACTAGGGTTGATATGATAGCAGTGTTCCAATATCTAAGGGGCTGGCACAAAGAAGAGGGGGTCAAGCTATTCTCCAAAGCATCAGAAGGCAGAATAAGAAGCAATGGATGGAAACTAATCAAGGAGAGAAGCAACCTAGAACTAAGGACAAATCTTCTGACAGTTAGAATAAATTAATCAGTGGAACAACTTGCCTTTAGAAGTTGTGAATGCTCCAACACTGGAAGTTTTTAAGAAGAGATTGGATAGCTACTTGTCTGGAATAATATAAGATTTTTTGCTTGAGCAGAGGGTTGGACTATAAGACCTACAAGATCCTTTGCAACTGTGTTGTTCTGTTATTCATAGTATCCTACTTTCTAGCCCCCTGCCTTAACCACTACACCAAAGTGGGCTAATATGGGCTCTTGTTAAATCTCTGTTCTTTTCTGCATCTGCTCTTAATAAATATGTTCTTTAAGGATACCGTTTGACTTGGAATTCTGTTTTTAATGGTCTCATCTATCGGAACCATGACACTGTTTGTGACACCAAATAAAGTCTGCATGGAAAAGTAGCAGAGAAGGTATTTGAAGGTGATATCTAGAAGGCTTTTGGAGACTTAGATATCTACACCCATAATCAGTTTCATAGGCTATGCATTCTCTTCTCTGATGTTCATGGTTAGAGCACGATTAAACACTATTCCTTGACTAAGATGTCCAAAGAGACTTCTTTGAACATATGATGGATGAACTGAACGGACCATTAGAAACATTTTCTTCCAGCGATAAGAGAAAGAACTTGATTTTCATATCCCACAGTCAAGGAAAAAAGGTGATTCCCCAAAGAAATATAAAAAACTCTGAACACCTTCCTCAATTTCTTACTCACACAGTTCTGAAGAGTTTTAGATTCACTTGAATCTAACCACCAAGAAAATTGTGGAAAATATTAAATGGAAAAAGTATGTTAAAAAGGAAATCATTTCTTCTCTTAATTCTTACTTTATGGCAGGGAATAATATGAGAAGTGGATTGCAGAATGCTTTAAGAATGCAATAGATTTATTTTTAGATTTCACCCGTATTCTTCTCCCATAAAATGCTATATAGAAGAATCATCCTATCATTGCATGCTTTAAAAGCATTCTGAAATTCAAATCCAAGGTTCTCTCCCTATTAATATGGAGCAATTCTGGTAGCATCATAAGAAGATAGCAATTTTCTCTCCATTTCATATCTTCTTCTTTTTTGGGGACCACAGTGGTTGCAACCTGCATCACTGGATTTCTGACATTTGGGCACCAAATGTTTTGGAGAAGTAAGTTTGGAGGGATATATTAAATAAGATAATGTATTAAAGAAAATAATTTATTTCCATTGAATGTCATTTTCCTCTCCGTGGCTTCTTTTGCTAACATTATCAATCATTATTAGTTAAATTGTTGACATACTTACCTCCAATTAATCACTACCTTTAGGCTAATTGTAAGAAAAGGATTTGGAACATTTGCTTTTGATAAAGAACAGTTTAAATCAGGTGTGGGAACATGGATGGGGAAAAAAACCACAATGTTATTTTCACTAATCTCTAATTTAAATTTAGTTTTTCATTCAATAATGAATGTAGCCAATCAAGTAATCTATGACTTCTAGACTAGAAAAAAAATATTTATTAACTTCAAGAAATCTCAGTTTTGTGGCAGTCTTAAGTAGTTGCCACAAAGAAGAAAGAGTCAACTATTTTCCAAAGCACCTGATGGCAAGACAAGAAACAATGGTTGGAAACTAACCAAAGAGAGAAGCACCCTAGAACTAAGGAGAAATTTCCTGACAGAACAATGAACCAGTAGAAAGATTTGCCTCCAGAAGTTGTGGGTGCTCCAACAGTGGAGGTTTTTAAGAAGAGATTAGACAACCATTTGTCTGAAATGGTATAGGATTTCCTGCTTGAGCAGAGAAATAGACTAGAAGATTTTCACAGTCCCTTCAAATTCTGTTATTCTGTTATCCAGTAGCTAAAATATTTTGAATTTCATTGGCATTTTGGGGGGCTCATGTAGAATAGGGTTAAGATTGGAAAAGAAATCAGTCTGCTTTCTGAAGGCCTCACATTTCCATTTCTAACCAGATTTACCAGACCAGAATCCCTAAAATCAAGCCAGAGAAATCAAGTACTGAATTTAAGCAGGGCTCACAGTTTCTCTCAGTCAAGGGATCAAAAGTGTTGCGTGAGCTGTTAATCCTAATTTAATGTGACATAGCCTGTGACTAAGAGAAATGCACACTGAAGGAAAAATGAATTTGGGAGGAAAGAATGGAGAAAGATGAGAAGCGCTTCCATTCTTGGGTTTTGCTTTATAGATTCTCCTTTCTCATAGAAACATGGAATATGTGCCCTAGAAGGGATCATATAGGTTAGCATAGTCCAGCCTCCTGCTTGGTGCAGAAAGCTGTTAATTCTAGTAGGTGCCCATCCAGCACCCATCTGAAAATCTTCAGCAATGGGATCCTGCCACCTTTTAAGGCAGACTTTCATTATTTAACACCACTGGGAAATTATTCTCAGCTCTCAGCTTGAACCTTTTAACCTTAACCTTTAATTTTAGCCTGTTGATCCTTGTCTTGCTTTCAGTTTCAATAGCCCTTGCCAAGGACTAGTTGTTTGGGAAATTTTTTTACAGCTATCATGCCTAATTCCTTAAAGCAGGGGTCTCTAACCTTGGCAACTTTAAGACTTTGTGGACTTCAACTCCCAGAATTCCTGGAAGTTAAAGTCCACAAGTCTTAAAGTTACCAAGGTTGGAGACCCCTGCTTTAAAGTGCTTCTCAGAAAACTTGGTTTTCCTGACCCCTTATCAATCTGATGATGCTCTTCTGAACCATCTATAGTTCTCCATATTCCTTTTAAAGTGTAGAGTATAAATATTGCTCTCCATGATTTGGATGCAGATGTTCAGTTAAACCCATCCCAATATTGCATTTGCCTTTTTAGCTACTGAATCTCACTGTTTGCTTGTGTTCATGTTGTGGTCTACTAATTATCCTGGAGGCTGCTTCCATGTGCCGTTGCCAACTCAGGTCTCTGTAATCTTGTATGTATGCATTTCATTTTTCCTACCTAGATGCAGGACAGCCATTTGTCCAGAATGCAATAAGATCTCCTGCCGAGGGCAGGGATTAAACTAGAAGACCCCCAAGATCCTTTCAAGCCCTATGATTCTGTCACCTTACACACTTAAACTTGGCCCAATGTCCAAGGCTACCAAGATCATTGTGAATTGTGATGTGTAGGGTAAGGCATGTCACTTACAAATGTGATAAGCATGACTTTCATTCCATCCTCTAAATCAGGGCCCTCCAACCTTTTGGGCACCAGGGACCAGTTCCATGGAGAAAGGTTTTTCCATGGACGGGAGGGGGCGTGGTTTTGTGTGCTGCCTGCATCCCGCAGATGGGGCTTTTCTTGTTTGCGTGGCCCGGTTGCTGGCATGCTGTGGACCAGTGCCGGTCCAAAGTCTGGGAGTCGGGGACCCCTGCTCTAAATCATTTATGGGGATGTTTAAGAGCAGTGGGTTGAAGTATGGACTTCATACTTGATATTTCCTTCCAGGCAATGCAAAACCATTTACAAGCATTTTTGGGGTGAAGTTATTCAACTAATTGAATTTTACTGGCATATTTATCTATCTAGCCCAGACATGTCAAACACAAGGCCCGGGGGCTGGATGCGGCCCGCGAAGTGGTTTCATGTGGCCCACAAAGCCATCCTGGAAACAGTGATGGAACGGCCCCCGCTGCCTTGGCCCTGGCCCAGGCCAGCTGGGAGCCAATGTACAATTTTGTGGTGGCTGCCTTGGCCCTGGCCCAGGCCAGCTGGGAGCCAATGTACAATTTTGTGGTGGCCATCTTGACACTTGCCCCAATGGACTATGCCTTGGCATTTGCCCCGGTCTCACCCCCTTCTGCCAGAGACCTCAGATCTGTCCCACTTCTGCCCAGGCCCCCATAGGCACCCTTGATGCGAATGATGTAGAACTGGCCATGCCCACCCAGTAGGCCACATCCACTCCATCCACACCCATCCAGTAGGCTGCACCCACTCTGGCCACCCCCATCCCCCCAGGGCAACCGCAGTGCTGATGCGGCCATCAGTAAAATTGAGTTTGACACCCCTGATCTAGCCCATATTTATCTATCTGGTACACAAAGATATCAGGAGTGATTTATTAAACATCTTATTGATATGAAACATTCTATGCCCACAGTTGGTCTACCAAATGAATCACTCACAAAAAGTCTGACTTGACTTGTTTTTGGCAAACCCATGCTGGCTCTTAATAGCTTTCTTTTCTATATATGCACATATGCGCTGTTTGCAAAAGACTTTGCCCAGCCCAGATGTTAAACGAACTGATTCACTTAGGTTGGAAGTACAGATAGTCCTCAACTTACAATTGGTCACTTAATAATCATTCAAATTTATGAAGGACCTTTCCAAAGCTATGTATGACCTGTTTTTAAAGGTACAATGGCTGCACACATACCCCCATGGTCATATGATTGCATTTGGGGTGCTTGGTAACTGTGTCACCTGTGGCTGTTTACATTGTCTCACAATATGTGACAATTTGAAACTTTTTGCCAATTTCTAACATTTACTTCTGGTTTCTGTAAAAAAAAAATCCATTCGGGAAAATGGATTCACTTAGTGACTATGTTGTTTACTTATCAATCACCACAAAAATTAGGTGTGATCATATGATGGCTTGATTTACAACTACAACAACTTACCACCATAATTCTGAATTGAGGATTACATTGACCTGTTTTTTTCCTGTTTCCAGTCTGAGAAAATGTCAGGAGAACTTCAAAACCTTGAAATATGCTACATAAATGCTAAATATGACACCTCTTTTAAATGATCTTGTCTTTTTCAGGAAAAAAAGAGGATTGTATATGACACTCCTCAATTTCAAATCACCACATCATCTTGTTATATGTAAGCTCTATAAACCAGGGAGTTCATTACTTGCAATTTTACTCCTATCATGTATATATCCTTTGAAGTATTTCAGTAGGGAAGATCTATACACTAAAACTCACTGTGAAATATTTTCAAATACCCCAGAAAACACCAAGATTGTCAAACATTTGGATATTTGTTAGTCTTGTTAGTTAGACTGCAGCGTCAATCTTCAAGACTTGATGAAGTTTATGTATTTATTTATTTGCAGGCTGCATATATCTATGTGTGTGTGTGTATGTGTCAGAAGTAAGTCTTCATCCTGGTTCATCCAAGCCGGGAATAAATAAGCAACATGGCAACTGCTTTGGGAAGAAGGTTACAGTTTATTGGAGAAGCAGAAAGATGGTCCTTGCAAGAAAGAGTAGAGGAGAAGAAAAAGAAGTTGAGCACATGGGCAGTAGGTTTTTATACCCTCTCTAGCCTTGTTTGGAATAGTTTCCTGTTCCTGTGGCATGAAACTCGAGGCTATTTCTGAGTGTTTTTCTAGGCCGTGATATCTGTGGTTTAATCCTATTATCATATCCTGCTTCCCAGGTGATGGGGCTAATGACTCCTAGAGTTTGGGTGGGGCATGTAGATCTTCTCTTTATCTTCTTAAGTGCTCTGGCTTCAACTCTCTGATGGTTTTACATCTGCATTTCTATGGGGCTAGCTCTTGCTTGAGGCAGAGAGATAGATTTGGGGCCAGGTTTGGTTTTAAAAAGTCCTTTTGAGGAAAAATATATTTTTCTGCCCTTTTAATATTTCCTTCTGTTAGAAGTAAAGTCTTCATCCTGGTTCATCCAAGCCGGGAATAAATAAGCAAACATGGTGACTGCTTTGGGAAGAAGGTTACAGTTTATTGCAGAAAGATGGTCTTCAGGAAAGTGCAGAGGAGAGAAGAAGAGAGCGAAGGGCACAAAGAAAAAGAGCACATGGGCAGTAGGTTTTTATACCCCCTCTAGCCTTGTTTGGAATAGTTTCCTGTTCCTGTGGCATGAACCTTGAGGCTGTTTCTGAGTGTTTGTCTAGGCCTTGATATCTGTGGTTTAATTCTATTATCATATCCTGCTTCCCAGGTGATGGGGCTGACTCCTAGAATTTGGGTGGGGTATGCAGATCTTCTCTTTTGTCTTCTTGATTGCTCTGGCTCCAACTTTCTGATGGTTTTACATTTGCATTTGTATGGGCCTGGCTCTTGCTTGGGGCAGAGAGATAGATTTGGGGCCAAGTTTGGTTTTAAAAAGTCCTTTTGAGGAAAAATATATTTTTCTGCCCTTTTTAATATTTCCTTCTCAAAATATTAGGCTTTTAAAATTATTTGGAGTTTTCAGCATTTTCAAACTGCCTGCAAGCTACCCCCCTTCCAATTCTTTTCCTGCCCTTTGTTCTCCATACCTTTTGTCTGCCTCTCCTGGTAGAGTCCACCCAGAAAGCGGGGGGGGGGAGACCTTGTTCTTGTATCTTTCAGCCCTGAAACCCTCTCCCAAGCCTTTGGAAGCAGAACACACAGACCCAGATGCTGCCTCCTTCCATTTGAGCCATGGAATTGAGTTTTGAATCCAGCCATCCACTAAAAGGCCACCATGCAATCTGAGTGGAAAATCTTCCCAAGTCCTACCATTCCCCAGATGCCTGTGAGAGCTGCAGAAGGAAGGTGGTGCCATGTGAAGCCTCAGAAGAGAAAATTAGACTATGGGGGGAGGGTGGAAACTCATTGTAAACTTTTATTTCTTGCCCCATTTGTATTGTAACAAGCCAGTTGAATGTATTAATGGAGAGATGGCATTTGGGAATAGGTGGCAGAACAAGTGCTGAACACCTTGGACTTCTATCTGGTGGGAGAGAAAACTTTTCCAGAATGTTTGTATTGCCTGTTTTGTAGAAATAGCTGCATATGCACACATACACCATTCACACCATTCAGAGTCTATCCCCTCCACCTACCTTTAGTAAAGTTCCTCAGGCTGATTTTTGCTCTATTGCACCAAAGCTTTGTGAGACCAACTTCCAACAGATAACAAGGGGGAGGGAACTAGGCCCCCTCAGGTGATTTGCAATTCGTATGCCCTGACTAAGGAAGCAACAGGAAAAATCCCAAGCTTATGCCCTGAATATCTTGCACTGGTGAGCCCAGATTGGGATTCCTAGAACTCATGTGCAATTTAAAGAAAAATTTAATATCCTGGCATACTGGCTAACCTCAATTGGGCATTACAAACCTGGATGCACTGAATTAAGAGCTAAGGCAGGAAACAACCCTTGAAATTGGGCAGCCAGTGGTCATGTACTAAGGAGAACCATGGCTGTGAAGAATTTTGGGGGGTATGCAAACCTGACTGGAAGCTAAAGGTGATATCCAACATTTGAAAATGATTGGCACAGAATATTGGATACTATAAATTTCTTTTCCACCTAACAAAATTTTGCCCTGACTTTTAGAACTTTATGGGTGCAAGCTCCCCTTTTGGGAGCCACTAAAGGGATCTTTTTCTGCTGCCTCCATTAATGTCTTATTATTATTATTATTTTGCTTAACAGTTTAAAAGCTTGCCTACCAAGTCTCCCTGACCAGATCAATTTTAATGTTGTGCCAATAAGTGTGTCATAAATACACACTTAAGGCACAAAGCGGGGGATTGATGAAAGTTAGCCCAGAAGGAAATATTAAAAAGGGCAGAAAAATATATTTTTCCTCAAAAGGACTTTTTAAAACCAAACTTGGCCCCAAATCTATCTCTCTGCCCCAAGCAAGACTTTAGCCCTGTACAAATGCAGATGTAAAACCATCAGAAAGTTGAAGCCAGAGCAATCAAGAAGACAAAAGAGAAGATCTGCGTACCCCACCCAAACTCTAGGAGTCAGCCCCATCACCTGGGAAGCAGGATATGATAACAGAATTAAACCACAGATATTAAGGCCTAGACAAACACTCAGAAACAGTCTCAAGGTTCATGCCACAGGAACAGGAAACTATTCCAAACAAAAGGCTAGGGGGGGTATAAAACCTACTGCCCATGTGCTCAATCTCTCTCTGTGCTCTCTCTTCTTCTCTCCTCTGTACTTTCCTGAAGACCATCTTTCTGCAATAAACTGTAACCTTCTTCCCAAAGCAGTCACCATGTTTGCTTATTTATTCCCGGCTTGGATGAACCAGGATGAAGACTTTACTTCTAACACTTCTCTGGGCTAACTTCCCTCATATGTGTGTGCATATATAGGTACTTATCTATATATCTGTATGCCCTTAATAATTTCCCCAAGTTCAAAGTAAGGGGACTGCCAGTTTTAAAATACTGACAAATGTGGGGGATTTTGCATTAAAGATGTCCTCTGAATTCTTTGGAAGGGAACTTTTATTGATTTGTGAATTTTGAAAAATTCAGTTCTTCACATTTGAAGAATTTATGGAATGTTTTGATGTAGAATGGAAAGAATGAACTTGAATTTAAAGTGCTGCAATGCCATTAATTGTCCTATGGGGAAATCTCAGGATAGTTTTCCTTGAAAAGAAAAAGATACAGAAAACAGCAAAACAATTGGCCAAAGAGCTAAAGAAATTCATTTTTGAGGGATGATTATATCTGAAACTTTTTATCTTATAGGAAAACAATATGCGATTCGGTTTGCTGTGGTTTCTCACGATTTGAAAAAAACTCAGCACAAAATACACATTTTTTTTCACATTTCTTAAACAAACATATAATATTGGGTTTAATTTCCCAGCCAATCTTTGCAAGCCTCATTTACTATCAAAAGGTTGCATAACTGTACTGTCTTCTTCTGTTGCCATTTTGTAATAAAAACAGTAACTTGAGATTCTGAATTGCCTGTGACTCCCATCTCTGTTTAATATTATGTACCATAATTTTTATATTTCCTTGGATATGCATGTATTGTATAGTTTTGGTTATATATATATATATATATATATATATATATATATATATATATATATATATGTGTGTGTGTGTGTGTGTGTGTGTGTGTGTGTGTGTGTGTGTGTGTGTGTGTGTTGTTCTATTTGCACAGACTACCTATATCCTACTTTACAGTTAAGAAAGTTCTTACAAATACAGAAAACAATTTTCTTTCTGCCACCTGAATTTCCCATGACAAGTAACATTTAATGGGTCTTCCATTAACCTTGATACTGACCAAGGCCATCTGCATTAAGTAGATAAGCTCTGCAATGGCTTCTTTCCCTTCTTCTTTTTCAACTTTCCTGAACTCCTTTTTGGATTTAACCCTCCCACTTCAGCAGTATAAAAACTTCCTAATCCAACTCAAGTGGTTCTTTATTAAGATCATGTCTCTTCAACAGACAAATCTATCTACAATCATCTTAGTTGCCAGCCATTATGATTTCTTGCTTTCCGGTTCTCTCCTCTCTTCTTCTCAAAGTTTAAAATTTCATATCTAATGCCAGCCCAGATCTGTGGTCTCTTCTTTTTTCTCTCCTTATGTGAACACTTCCTATAAAAACTAAATTATGCCCTGCTCTCACTTTTTTCTTATTGCTTGGATTTCTGTGGTATTACGTGAATAGCCAGCAGGAACCCAAGGGTTGGGGTTCTTGTGGGTTGTCACAACAGCGAATTGTGAGAGAGGACATGATCAAATTATATTGTCCTCACATCCTGCTTATGGAGGAAGCTGGTTGAGATATGGTGAAGTTACAGTATATATTGTCCTCACATCCTGCTTATGGAGGAAGCTGGTTGAGGGTTGTGGAAGCTAAATAGTTGACTCCACATGGATTAATTCTGACTGTTCGAGATTTTTATGAACTTCTTCAGTGATCCTCAAACATATTGATGTTTTCTCATTTCAGAAATGGTCTTTCTTTCAGGAAGTCCTTTTATGGAAGGTTATGGGCACTACACTTTGGGGTATAGCAATTCACTGCAATTTGCTAGATTGTAGGCAGAGGCCTCCAACCTAAATTTATTGTACCTGATGAAGAAAAAAAAATATTCTGAATGTGTTATCCAGTACTGACTTCTATTTCAGGGCTGAGGGTTTCAGAAATTGCACATCTGAAGGATATCGGATTGAAAAAGGGAGCAGTGAACGATTGAATGAGTTGCTATCTATGTATGTGTGCATTTATATAAAAAGGAAAAAATAAGTACAAATTAGTGCTATCACTGCTCACTGTTCAATCTGCCTTACTTCCTTAAGCAATTCAACATTTAGTGACAGCTTAGGATACATTTTCAGCTGAGCGAGCTGATTAAAAAAAATCATGTTTTTATTGTTAATGAAAGATGTGTAAATAACTTCCTGCACAATATCTTGAAATTTTCATTTCATGTTAATTCAATACTAAATCTACATGCAGCTGTCATCCAAGTGCAGCTAAATTTACTAGCCTTTATGCAAACTCTTCTGCAATTGCTGTCATTGAGTTTTATTATTTGTTATTGTTGTGGTGCTGTCAATGAGCTAGGTGGCCTTCGACAAGATTGGGAGTCTCAAATGCACGGTAATGTCTTGGTCAATGACAAGTTTTTATGTGTGACTTGTATTAACCTGGGTAGTTAACTATACTTGGAAGTGGTTTGCAACACTCTAGATGAAAATACTGAATGTTGATTCAGATAGTTGGACCCTTTGCTTGTAGGAAAACATATATATCCAAACCAGCAACTAAACTCACTTAGCACAGTGTCAAAGACAGTTATGTCTTATCAACCTCTTCTGAGTAGATCTTATCCTTTGCATGTAATAATAAATGAGAAAAAATATTTATGAGTTAATGAATTAATGGGACATATTTCACTATGGGGCCCTTCAATTAAATAATGTCATCTTTCGGGACTTCAGAAATGTGTTATCTCTGTCATGGCACCTGGCATCTGGAACAAGTTTCCCACTGAGATCCAGGTGGCTCCCATCTTGATGGCATTTGAGAGGGTCTAAAAATATACAATAGCTGTTCTCCCAGCTTCTCCCAGCTCCCTTGGGTTAAGTTGGCTGGAAGCCCCTGTGGGATGTATTTGTATATATTTTGTGTTTTGGCAGGAGTTACAATTTTATTCTTTATTTTTATTTGTTCTTTATTTACTCTGTGTTTTTCTTATTGAATAACATTCATTTTTATTTTATTTTATTTTGTTTTGTTTTGTTTTGTTTTAGTTTTTTATTTTATTTTATTTTAGTTTAAATTTTATTTTATTTTAGTTTAAATTTTATTTTAGTTTATTAATGGTACATTGTGAGCTATGAAAAGTTATTCAGGAGTTTGTCGGTGCCTAGGAACACATAAATTAAATTAAGCATTAAATTTTAAGTATGAAAAGGGAAGGATGAGGGTACAGTATGAACAAATACAGATAATGGTAGGACTTTATTTCTTGTTTTAAAAATGAAAAGATGAGTGGAATTTGCCTGTAAATTGAGGTTGATGTATACAGCTGGTAGGTGACTTAGCATTCAACTTGATATGGTTTTCATGCAAATTGTTATATTAAAAGGAAATTGGGTTCCTATTATAAGTAAACAATATACCGTGCTTTTAATTTTTTTAGCCAATATTTATTTATTTATTTATTTATTTATTTATTTATTTATTTCCCTCCCTCCCTCCCTCCCTCCCTCCCTCCCTCCCTCCCTCCCTCCCTCCCTCTCTCCCTCAATTTTATGTGTAGTGTGGCTGGCTGAAAGGCTTTGCAGGAGCCTGCCCAGGGAGAGGGCACAGCAGGCATGGATTGGGTGGAAAAAAAGAAAAAGGAGGAAAGAAAGGGGGTGGTTTCTGTGGCTGTTGTCGGAGAGAGACCAGGTGAAGTTGAAGAGGGATATGAGGTTTTAGCTGATCACTTTCTGTGAAGGAGAGGAAAGGAGAGAGAGTGTGTGTGAGAGAGAAGGTGGAATTTTACTGCTTTTTTTTGCAGGGGGGATATCCCGAGCAGAGGCAAGAGAGAGAGTGAGGAGAGAGAAAGTTGCTGGGGTTGCTAAATTCAGATGTTAACAATAAAGGAAAGGGGGGAGGGGTTTTGACACCGACGAGACCTGAGATTGCAAGCGATGACAGAAGAGAAGGAGAGGCTGGTTGTTACTGCTTTGGAGACTAGCGGCCATATGAACTTTGATTATTGTTACTTGTGCAAGTTATAGACATTGTGTGGCGAGCTGTTACTGCAGAATACTGACCACCTTCTTTCTTGTTCCTATTGCTGCCTGGAGCTGGTGTTTTCCCCACCATTTTCAAATGGTCACAGTGAAATCATTGACTATTGGTGGTATGACTGTCTGGGGCTGTTAAACACCATCATTTATTGACTATCGTGACTAGAGGTTGGTCATCTTTGTTCCTGAAAGCCCCCCTGCTTTGACGACAAGAGTCTGCCACCTCCTCACTTCGTGTGAGCTTCTGCTAGAAAAGACACTTTACTAACACCTTGAGAGCGCAGCTGCTGAGCGTGCTTTGGTGGCCTCTGAGGGACTAACGCTACATATAGTAAAAAGTATCTTTTTCACTTTCAATGTCAATGAAATTGTCATAAATGTAGTGCAGAGTTCCAAAATTAAGTTCTAACAAGAATGTCCCATCTTTCACTACATCACATCTTTGTTGAAGTATACTGTCTCCCTCATTTCTCATACTTCAATTTAATTTCCATAGAGGGGAAAAAAATAACAGCACTTCTTGCCATTCCATTTCCCCAAAGATAAATAACAGTTCTAACATGCATTAGAAATAAATTCCAAAATACCCTGAGAATAAAATAGAAACACGGGGGCTGTTTTTTCAGGAGAGGAAATCTTTCGGGAATATATTTTTATGGAATTATCTGACAGATTTTGACACATTTTTGGCACAATAGGGCTTTAAATATTACTTCTTTATTCCCTTCCCAGATTGAAAATTGTACTCAAAAACAGAGACCCTTCCAGATGGTGAGTTTTTCTGTCATTCAAGTCTTCCAATTTCACATTTATTTATTTTATTTTTATAATCGAGGCTGTACAAAAAAGGGAAACATTGAAACATTTAATTTGTTTAGGTACAAATTCTTATTTAGAACAATGTCAGAATGACCAAAATTATTAAGTGGCTGCATGTGTGTTAGCAATAGCAATCATAATGAATGTACTACTTGGGTTGAGTTATTTACTATAGATGTCTTGAGTAACCATTAATGTCTTGAGATCCTAATTAATAGCATCCAAGAAGTCCTCACTTAAGATTAAATCAAATATCCCTCAAAGCTATGGTTTGACCATGAAAGTGTTGAACCTACATCTATTTAAATCACACTTTTTAAAGAATAGAGTGGTCCTTAAAATGGTTGAGCCAACTGTTTCCCTGATCTTGAATAATGTCATTACCCTCCACAAAAATCCAATCCTCCCCCTCAAAAACAAACCCAAAACAAAACAGACTCTATTATTTTACACAACTGTCTTGACTCATAAACAAGAGTCCCTTGCAATGAGATGGGTGAAAAACATATTTAAAAAATAAATAAAATAAAATAAAATAAAATTTCAAATTACCCAATCGGTCCCCGAATATGCCAAGTTACCTCTCCCCTTCCATTCAATCATATCTGATTGGGGTTAATTACCTCCAGTTTAGGAACCACTGGACTAGAGAGACTGCAGTTCACAACATTTGGGAGGAACTTGAAAAGCCAAAAATCTATATTGTCCACTGGAAAAGACAGAAACCCAGAGTAAACAGACATTTATTTTGATAACACAAGAAAATACCTCCCCAACGTTTTAATACTATGTTGTTTCTTTCTTTTCAATGTTGTTTTGAATGATATTGCCTGATCATCCCTAAGGTGTGGCTGAATGTTTGGGTATCAAGCTTAGCAGTGCATCCAGAATTGTGATTTCATTGGATCATTGGCCCAATGGAACTGGATATACCTTGTCTAGTGAAAAGAAGGACCAGGGGTGACATGACAGAAGTCTTCCAATACTTGAAGGGCTGCCATAAAGAAGAGGGGGCATCTTATTTACCAAAGCACCTGTAGGCAAGGCAAGAAACAATGGATGGAAACTAACCAAGGAGAGAAGCAACCTAGGATTAAGGAGAAAATTCCTAACAGTGAGAACAATGGAACAGATTGCCTTTGGAAAGCATGGGTACCCTGACACTGGAGGCTTTTAAGAAGAGCATGAACAGCCATCTATCAGAAGTACTATAGGTTTCCTGTGAGAGTAGGAGGTTGGTAAGATCACACTTGGAATATTGCATCCAATTTTGGTTGGCATGATATAAAAAAGATGTTGAGACTCTACAAACATCAAAGATGACTGGGGGACTGGAGGCTAAAACATATGAAGAACGGTTGCAGGTATTGGATATGTCTAGTTTAATGAAAAGAAGAACTAGAGATGACATGATAGCAGTGTTCCAAGATCCATTCCAACTTTATTACAGTTACTGTTACAATGGCACAACAAAGTTGCCTCTGGGATCTTCTCTTGAGGCTGCTAAGCTTATTGCAAAACACAACAATGGAAGGGCTGGCAGATGTGTTTTGATTGTAGCACAATTGTTAAAAGCATAGTTTGGGCTTTGCTCACTTACATTAACTCTTGCTTCATGATCCCTGAAGATTGAAATTCATTCATAATTATTCCAATATACCCTAAGGAGCTAGAGAAGATCCAACTACTTTCTGCCTCATCCTATGGAGCATCATTAACAACCTGTAAGTAGGCACCTCCATGGAAAACTCACTGATTGAATGGTATATGATAACATCCTGGCAATTGAGTAAGATGAAAATACATCAATCACCTGTGCAGGATCTAAGTTGCTTTTATTGGTGTAAAGGTAGTTTTTCATGTAATCCCTAGAATCAGGCTCTGGGTAAAACTGATTGATTATCAGCTAATCTCTTTTGCTGCTGATTATGAAATTATATGAAAACAGCCATAATGTATACAGGTAGTCCTTGACATACAAGAGTTCATATTGGCTACATATTGGTTACTCTTTTTGTTCTTTTCTTTTCTGTTCTGATCTTTTAATTTAATTTGCTGGTTCAAGTTCTGACAAAATCCACATTTCACCCTTCCCACCCACCCCGCTAGGCTATTTCTGTACAGAGAACCTATTTCTGTTCTCCTATATGCCGAAGATGCATTATCCCTCTCTTTAGCGGGTCTGAGACTGAATTTCTGTGCTCTTGCCCATTACTGCAGCTAGCTATGCGTGACAACGAAAGTAAAGTTTCTGAGAAGTCAGTTATTCACTGCTACTATCACATTTAAAATGGAATAAGGATGGAACAGGGATGATTTTCACTCTTAAAAGTACCAGGTCACTGCAGGTCTTGAGTCGGTAGCTTTCTGTAAGAACCAACACTCAAGTCAACTATTAAACAGGAAGGTATTAGCTGATCAGACATTAGCTAAAACCCAGATCAAAACAAACCACTTCTGCAACTTATGCACGCTCCATTCAAATGGGAGTAACCCAAGCAGGAGGAAGCAGTGTCCTGTGGTGATCAACAGCAAGCAGCAGTATTAAGGTTCAGTGGAATTGTGGAATGTATTTTATTTTAATAATTAATAATAAGCATAGGAGATTCTTTATTCCAAATTAATTTTGTTTCTCTCACTGTCTCAGTTGTTTCTTAACCATTAATACAAATCCATGATTCACTGAGATTGTAAACTATGGGAGATGTATTGTAACAATAGATTGCTGAACTGCCCCTCCCCTAAGCTATCAATTGGCAATAGCAAAACCAACTACCAAAAAACCAAGTACTTGGGCAACAGTAATTAACCAGACAAAGAACCTGTTCAGTCACAGTTTCCCATGCTCATAAATAGGCAACCCAGACATCATCTACACCACAAAAGACAAGCCTACACTAAGAAGCACAGTTAAGATTGATCTTTTGACAGAGTCATGCACTAGAACCAATCCCTCAAGCCCCCCCCCAGGACCATTTGCTCTATAAAACAAAGTTTCTGAATCTCATTTTCTCTGTAGCCCACCCCCAAGAGCAAACCTCTTTATTATTGGGAAATAAATGGATCCACCTCCTTTCCACACCAGCCTGCCTCATGTCTTATTTGCCTGCATTCTTTTAGCTTGGAGAAAGGGACCCAAGAAAATTCTTTTCATAAACCCAGTGGAGTAAACAAGCCATGATTTGACTGTTCATGATGATTACTACCTCTTAAAAAGTGCTTTGATTGAGCAAAATAAAGTACCTGGCAACTACTCAAAGATGCACCATCTTGGTAAACCACCTAGTGTCCTCTGGAGAAGTATGCCCAAACAAATAAGACATTCCTGCCCCTTTCATCCTGACAAAAGTACTATACACATATACAAGGCCTCAATGTGTCCAGGCCAAATCTTTGAGCACCAGCAGTGTGCCACAGATGGAGGGAGAAAGATTATGTTAGTTGAGGCAGCTAAAGTGACCACTTTCTTTAATCCATGTCCTCAATCTACTTTCTCAGAGAATGTCAATTGTCAGTTCAACCAAGAAACATTTAAGGCACAATAATACAAGGTCAATTCGGAAATAAACCGCCGTTTGGTTATCAATGACAGACACTCGCAAATACAGAACTTTTATTATACTCAGTAGAAAACTAGAACATTACATTACTTTTTGACATAATTGCCATTCAAATTGAGGCACTTGTCATAACGTCTTACAAGGTTTGAAATTCTTAGTAGTAGTTGCTCAGCACCAAATCTAGGCTGGGGGGGGGGGTGATCAAAAACATTCCAATGCAACTGCTTCAAAAGTTCTTGGGCATGTCTAGCAGTGTACGGGCAAGCATTATCGTGAACCAACACCACAGCGGAAGTCAGCATGCCCCAATGCTTGTTATGGATGGTTCGTTTGAGTTTTCATAACATGAACTGATGGTCGAACCAGGCTCCATGAACTTCACTAGCAGTACTCCTTTGGCATCTTCACATTTGGCGGAATTTTCTATGGCAGAGTTCATTTTCAATTGATCTAGCAGACAAGTCAACTGCAACACAACTTTCTCCTTCCATTCCTCACTGCCTACTGAACTACTGTGCATGGCACCATAGGATGGGCATTGCTATCCCCACCTATTTCTTGCACATACTCAAACAGAGGTTTATTTCCAAATTGCCCTCATATTAATAAGAGACAAGAACCTCACTGGGAAACAAGGTCTTGGTTATTGGGAGGTAACAGAAAAAGTAACACATCAACAGCAACTTTATCCATAAAGCTCAGCCTTTGTTTAACTTGAGAGCTGTTGCCTTTGAATTGCTACTCTCATTATCTCACCATTCTGACCTTACTGATATCTATTATGTTACAATAAACAGTTTTGCTATTATGTGTGTATGTATGTTCTAATTTGCACAACTCTATATTATGGAGTTGCCTCCTTGTCTTTGAGGATTTTGGTTTGGCCACCTCTAATACCATAATAAACATTGTGCTTAGTGAAAGTATGCTCTGATCTCCATCACTGAAGAACAATGCTTGTGGAACAACTTGTCCCACTATCTGCATAGCCCTAACAGATACCATTCCCCACTTGCAACTAAACACTGAATCAATGCCAGGACACAGAAGCAATTTCCCTGAGAAACAATAACTGCCTTCCACATCATCCTGGAATGACTTCCACACCATGGATTGCCTCACTGTTTTATACTGTTTCAGAATATCAAACTAATGACAGCTCATTCTGCTCCTTCTCTGCCACTTATATGGGGAACTTTGTTCCAAAAAGCTGTTGTCACCACTTAGCAGCAGAAAGCTAGCAATCTCAAATGCATTATGAGCAAACAATCAAACAACAGAGAAAGCCCCCAGCCTTAATAGAGCTCAAAACCTCTGCATGTCCTCCCACACCTTTCATTCTCTTTCTCAACAGCTTTTCTCTTCCCCCTACACCTGCCATTGTTCATCCTTTGACACTGTGAAATAACAAATGTCTCTGCTAACAGCTGTTACCTTGTCCTTACAGCATGTTTCCATGTGAACCACCTAAATGGGAGTAAAATGCTTTAATAACAATTCTCCATTCTCTTTACTGGAAGAGAATTTCTGTCCTCTCTGCAGATAGAAAATTTTTCCAGCCCATCCATGAACTTCCTGGCTTTGGTCTTCTCCTTTGGTTTCCAAAGGGCAGTTAATTTACAAAAAAATAGGAAAAAATCTCTTTAGGCAGTTATGAGAACTGAATTCATTTGCTATTATTTCTATATAACTTCCCTTAGTGGCCAATACTCATGCTGGTAGAATTTGAGCTTGCCACTTTGGCTGTGGCTTTAATTTTCACTTTCCCAGGGAAAAAAAAATCTATTCTTCAATTTTTTAATAACCTAAAGTATGTAAACCTGGAATAATTTGACCCCACTAAGCAATTTTTAAAGATCATTAGAACAACTTTATGTTTTAGATTGAACTTTATAGGATGGGAAATAATGACAACAACCATATCATGATACTTAAATCAGACATCATAAATATGTAATTGCTTATAAAACTGTAAATATGTAATGGCATCATTCTTGTGATGATGCAAAAGTCATAAGTTTTACACTAAAGTTGGTAACAGGGATTGCTTGGCGTATGATCAGCAGCAAATGGTGACCCAAAGAAGATGAACAACAAACAACAACAGCAAAGCAGTAGTAGCAATATAGTATTTTGGATGCAACTCTTCAACCCTCCCATCCCCCATTCACAAAAACTGGAAATTGTAGAAAGCACAAGAATACAGATTGAAGAAATGGGATAGATTCGGAAGCAGGATCAAGATCGGTGTTTGAAAACAAGCAGGGAAAGCATACAACATTGCATGTTAGGATCAGAAGACCACTGAGCTATGTGGTGAGCCATACCTAAAAGCACTCAGAAACTGCTCAGCACTGCCTAGTGTGACAAGCAGTGTGTAATAGCACGTGGTAATTGTCTTGGGAGAGAGAAGAGAACAATAGCCCAAACAAGGCTTGGCCAGAGGTAGCTTATTTCACAAATGTAGGCATGCTAAATGTCTCAGGTGGACCATCCTTAATTTCTTGGGCAGTAAAGGTGAAAGGGGACAAATATGCTTTCAGACTTGCAAGACTGGTGTCAGCTTTGTGAGGTGGTCCAGACAGAAAGCATGTTCAGACTACGTAATTCTACTTTATGGTGAGGTTACATTAATACAGTCTTGGAAATCTACATTTCTCGCCCTCTCTGTCATCAAAGAGGCCATGTACATTAAGACTGAACAGCCTTCTCTCAACAGAGGGGGAGGGATATGATACTACCCATCTCCTCTTTACAACACAGTCCTTTCAGCAGTTCCAAAAGGTTCCACTTCCATTTGCACTATTCAGGTGACCCTGAGGGCACAGATAAACCCTCAGATGGCCTCAACAATGCTCAGAAAGAGTACCAATGACCAGATGACTGCAAAGAATATAAATCCTTCCATCCTCCACCATTCAGTCAGAACTATAGAAGCTTCTTGGATGAGAAGAGAAATGTCTTCAAGGAAAAACAAAATCCAATTGCCTTTTGAAAATGACTGTTTGGGGCAACCATGATCTGGATGACTGAGAATCTCTATAGACATTTCTCCATTGTAATGGAGATAGTTTGGAAGAAGAGATGGCCTAGAGATGGCTTAGAAGAAAACTGTATTTTCTTTTCTTTTTTTTAAAAAAACCTATTTTAATACTTTATTTCATCTTCAGAACTTGTGAGTGTTACTGTATCGTCAGTTAAGCAATGGAAGAATCAAGCGGCATCATTTTTGGGCTAAATTTATGTCATTGGTTGGCCTTAAACCTTAACTGCTTATTAAGACAGGCAGCTTGGAGATAGCCAAAATCAGAACCATGTAGGACTGGTAACCAATGCAACTTCTTAAATATTGTTAGATGTCAAATTGGATTGCCCCAGTTAACATGGAGTCTTGTTGCATTTTGCACTGAGTTCAGTTCTTGGGTAGTCCTTAAGGGCACTCCCACATAGACTGCATTGCAGTCATCCTCTTTTACTTCTGAGTCTTGATTAATAGCCAAGTTTACCTAAGGCCTGCTATGCTTTCTGTTGCTTTTAGATCATGACTTATGGCTTAGAACATGCCTTATTTCAGTTCGGATGGTCCTTCTGCCCTCATGTCTGGCTGCACATTAGCCTGACCACACATTAGCCTGAGCAGCGCTTACTAGGGTGATGATGACTATGCATTCGTTCTTGGCTAATTGACTCGCAAGTTAGTTTGTTCAGTTTTCTGGCACTGCATGGCATACTTTGAAGCATAATTTAGCTACAAAGAGTGAGTTGAGGCAACATATTAGGATGAATTTTGGTGGAATTGTTTGTTGTCCAGTGCATAGTGCAAGCACAAACAGTGTTTTGCAAATCTTTTGAACTGATAATGCAATTCAGTGTACAGCTGCAACAGAAAGGATACAGTGCTTCTTGCTATTTCATCGAATACGACAATTATATTTATGGATATGATAATATTCTTCTAGAAATTGTTATGGAGACTATCCTGAAGTACAAGGTATAATTTACTTTTGAGAAACACTGTTTATTAACATGATTTTACCCCAATAGATGCACTAAATGAAATTTAGTTAGGTCATGATATTAAGACACTCTCTTCCAAGAGAAAACTGCAATTCCGCAATGACTGTACAATAAAAAAAATTGAAGGCGTTTGATCTCCATAACAATTCTTTTTTTTGGTCTTGATTGGACATCAGACAGTCCAATGTTGATTGCTGTAGTGTTTGTGTGAAATGTAAATGATACATTATGAGAAAATGTGTGATTATTAATTTCATGGGTTTTTTTTAGAGCAGCAGAGACACATTTTAGAGTTTTAACTGTGGATAAAATAACCAAATGTACAGAGGAACCAATTAAGCATAATTATAAATTACTCAATCTGTTTGGGTCTGTTCTTTCCCCTCTTTATTGGAGAATTTCTGTGCCTTTGAACATGTGTTGCAAAGATGCATAAGTGTTCTTTCAAGAAAACACACCCCCGGCTACAAAGGGAGGGAGGACAAAAAAAAACCAGTCGAAATTACCAGTTTCAGAGTCAGAGACATATCCAGTGGTCCATGTCAGGACAACGGGCAGAAAAGAATTTTGGGTGTCCTAACCAAATAACCAAATAATCTGCTTCCTAAATTGTAGAGGCTGGCACAGAGCTGAATTTTGAATCCATCCATCTTTTTGGCATTTTTGCTATTAGCTGTGTGGGTGGCGGAATAGATCATTATAATTATTTTTAAAAATACATCTGCTGCAGTAGAAGAAAGTATAAAGCAGCGAAGGAAGTGGGGTATGTGTGAAAATCAGTTCCCTGGCACTGCCACCTATAATGCCATGATAACCCAACAATGCGAAAGAATAATTTCTCTTTTCTTTCTCTTTTAAACATAGGTAGGCTTTGCAATAGCTTTTATGGGCAAAGGGTTACAAGGCTTGCAGGAATGCAAGAAAATAGGTAGATTCTAACAACAAAATGTAAGTTTCCCCGTCAGATTTCCCACTCTAGTTTTGACAAAATTATCATCCTTCCTGTACATTTCTAAAATAATCACAAAAGGAAAAGGGAGATGATCTTCCTCTCCACCCCCAGTTCTTTGTCAAGCAGAAAAGGAAGTGGAAAGAAACACTACCATTTTTATAATACAAAAAACTGGATCTTAAATTGAGTTGGTACAACAGGTAAAAATGCTGTCAGAAAATGTTTGAGTATGTTACCTAACAGTGGGAAGGACGTAACTGTTCAAACTTAAGAGCCCGACTTCTGTTGATGGAAAATCATGTTTGTCCAATTCTGTCATCTTCCTGCTGAAGGATGGGATGAAGAAGAGAAGAAGAAGTCTTTCTACACCGGGATATCAAACTGGCGGCCCACGGGCCGGATGTGTCATGTGCAGGCCACACCCACTCCAGCTCCGCAAAGGCAAAAAACATCACGAGATGTCACAATAAGTCACGTGACATGATCAAGTTTGACACCCGTGTTCTACACAAACATTGATATCTGGTTTTGAATGAGTTCATGGTAATATGGAATTCACATATGTGACATGCCTACTTGGTAGTACAGATCGTCCTCAACTGACAACAGTTCATTAAGTGACTGAAAAAAATGACTCATGACCGTATTTTACACTTATGACGATTGCAGCTTCCTCATGGTCAAGTGATCACAATTTGAATGCCAGGCAACTGGCTCATATTTATGATGGTTGTGGTGTCCTGGAGTCAGATGGTCACCTTTTGTGACCTTCTGACAAGCAAAGTCAATGGGGAAGCCAGATTCACTTAACAACCATGTTATTAAACAACTGGCAATGATTCATTTAACAAATATGGCAAGAAAGTTTGTAAAATGGAGCAAAACTCACTTAACAACTGTCTAGCAATGGAAATTTTGGGCTAAATTTGGTCATAAGTCAAGGACTACCTGTGCATAAAAACAGCTGGGATTCTAATGATATTTCTATTTCTTTTCAAAGAAATACCAAGTCCAATTTCCAAGTATTTTAGGGCACTCATACCAGCAGTGAAAAATCAAGTAATTCTAGTACATTTTAAAGCATCAGATGGAACACTTGATGTGAATTTAAAATCATAGATTCCAGAGTCACTGCAATCAGAAATAATATCAGTGAATTACACTGAGATGAAAAAAGCATTGAAACCCCATCCATTGCTCTCTATGACATATTCTCTTCTCACCTATAGATTCCAATCCTATGCAACCCCAGAGTCCAAAGGACATTGCTCCCATTGAAAGCATAGAAGCTTCTTTGTCTTGATTGACAAAATAATATTCTGTCATATTGAGGGTTAAGATTTTAGCAGCCATTAATTCTTCAAATCTCGTTCACAATAGCAAGAAAGTACAAACTAAGCTGGCAAAAACTGCGAAGCAATCATTGTATATTACGAATAACACAATGCACAATGATTGTCGCCCAGTATTTGCTAGCTTGCTTTCCTTGTCTTTGTATGTTTGAATATGGAAAATAATTGGTGTTTTTTCCTCTCATCATTCTTTTTGGGCAATGAACTTTCTTTGCCTTTAAAACTTTTTGTGGTTGATAAAAGTCAATATGAAAGTTACTTTTTATGACAGTTGGCAGCAACCTGACTTATTTATGACTTATATCTTAATTTTTAACACATTTCCATTTTTTTTAAATAACATTGGTTTTATTTTTTATAATGATTGTATTGTAATTGTTGTTTTTATCTGATCATTGAATGCTGCCAGAGTCGGTTGTTAAATGTGTAGATATAGAGATTTAATTAAATAAATAATATCTAGTGCTGATTTTAGTGGGGTAATTTTGCACCATTGACTATGTTCAAACAATCTCAATTAATTAATCTAGATTCACAGAATTTGGAGAACTATCCATTCTCCAAAGGGGTTATAATGAGACAAAATAAGATATTAAAAACAGTATTTTTTTAAAAAAAGTAACCAAAGTTAACCGTAAACATCTTTAAAATGTTGTATCTGCTAGTTTTTTCTCTGATGATGAACCATCCTGAATGAACATGTTGTTTGATGAAGCTTAATTACCAATTCTTATTGTCTGCAGGTCTTTGCAATGTACTGTATGTTTTCCAATTGATTCAAAAGATTTGAAAAAAAATATCTCCATCTAGTTCAGTGATTCTCAATGTCGACATCTTTAAGATGTATAGGCTTCAATTTCAAGAATTCCCCAATCAGCACAGGAGAATACATGCCTAGTGGAGGGTTCTGGAAATTGAAATTCATACATCTTAAAGTTGCTGAGATTGAGAAACTGAACTAGTCTCTAAGGCTTGATCTAGCAACCTTGATTTATTTCCAATATTTTTTGTGCAGACACATAGGGAAGGTCATGTGCATCTTTCCTAGGGATATTGGAATATATGTAGAGCTCCGGATTGGATATATGATTAGATTAGATAACCTTTATTATTTTTTTTACTGTGGGCATACTGGTACACATTAGAAATGAAATTCTGTTGCCTGCTCTCAAAAGTGTACACATACATAATAAACTTATAAACATGCTATATACAACACACACACACACACACACATATAACACACCCTCACATATAAATACATATAAATATTAATCACTCTATCTTGAATACATAGAGAAAGAAGAAGCTTGAGAGTTCACAAGGTTAATACTGTATGGAACAAAACTCTGACTGAATCTGGATGTTCTGCTTCAGATACCACGGAGCCTCCTCCCAGAAGGTAACAAGGAAAACAGGTTGTGAAGAGGATGCGTAGCGTCCCACACAATCCTGCGGACTCTGCTCAAGCAATGCTTATATATGCTATGTCATATATAGAAGGGAGTGAACTGCCAATACTATGCAATTTTATGCATTGCATATCAGAGTATTCTTAAAGAGTTAAAGTAAAAAAATATTATTTTTAAATAAATAAATAGACTCTTATGTTTATTTCATCATCACCTCAGCACAGCCCATAATGACCATCTGTGGGTTATGGAATTAATCCAGCTCATGCAGAGAGATCTCTATAGGCCTCTGGTGCATTAATCACACTTTACTTGAGGTCTTCATTTTGCATCCAAGAGACAAATGCTGCACTTGATATGGTATGCATGGTGATACAGCTGGAGCTCATTTTAGGCTTTAAAATAACACACCAGCCATTAACGTACTTCATTTGTTTGTTTAATGACCTGGAGGAGATTATTTTCAGGACAACAGAGTGTAAAATTTAATTCTGGAAGCAATTTATGGAAGGAGGAAACCTTTCTACAATTTGTATGCCATCTTTATCAGTATAATTAATTGGCTGTCAAGAGATCATTTGCCCCAGACATCTTGCTAACAATTCCCACTCATATGAGTAAGTGAACATAAGGTCTATTTATTTCAATGGGGCAGAATCCATTAACTGGCTTTGGACATACAACTGGGATAAAGAACAAGGGCAAAGGATCCATTTCTTCACTTCTCATTTGAAAACATAAGAAACCTGCTGATTCAGGACAAAAGTCTCTTTTGTCTAAAATTCTGTATCACACCAGAGTTAGGGCCAATTTAACTAACTACTTCAGATGCTTTTATTTATTTTTGTTTATTTTTTTCATATTTTCTATTTCTTAACTCCCTCATTTCCCTCAGAGGGGCTTTCTGTTTGATTGATTCATTTGGTTTCCTCAGGATCTTGAAGAATTTCCCAGTAATCTGGACAGCAGTTCAGTTGAGGACATCATTAAACTCTGGACTGATATATATTACCAAGAACTAGCTGGGCGTGAAGAGAGGGGTTGTCCTCTTGCAAATGTATCTGGCTGGGATACAGGTTTGGTATCGATCAAGGAAGGAACAGCAAAGTAACTATGGTTATCTGTGATAGCTTCCAAAGGTGTTGTCCTCCAGGTGATGGTGTGAAATCCTGTTAGACTCTAAAGACTTTTATTTTTGTACTACCCTTTCTGCCCATGCTGCTTCATTATGTGGTTGAATTAGTAGTAGGCATCCTAAGATTATGGTGTGGTGGACTTTAACCTTTCCTCTTGATGGTGTTGGGGGTAGCTTAGGAGTTCATAGCCCTCAAAGAAGCCATCGATCTGACCCACATCACTGAGGGCCATGCATAATGATGGCCAAACTTTGGATCAGGCCTTCCTGTAGGACCAGTGCTGACATGATCTGAACTGGGGTAAATTAACATCACTCTCTTGCCACAGATTTATTTATTTATTTATGAGACTTATATACCTCTTTAAGTGCAAGCACTCTCTAAGCGGTGTACACCAGTAAGCAATGTATATATATATTTACATTGCCCCCAACAATCTGGGTCCTCATTTTACCTACCCCAGAAGGATGGAAGGCTGAGTCAACCTTGAGCCGGTGAGATTTGAACTGCTGACCTGCTGAACACAGTCAGCTAAAGTGGCCTGCAGTACTACACTCTAACTGCTGCACCACCTCGGCTGGACCACTTTCTAGTAATTTTAGAATGCTCTGGTGCTGAATCCTGTCTTCAGCCTTTCCTTACAACCTACACTGTGATTGGCTGCAGTGGCAGAGAACCTGGAGGAAGCAGATTATCTGGACCCTTTTCAGTCAGGTTTGCCAATCATAGCAAAGAAACGTAGTAAAATCAGGCATGACTCACTTTTGCTTAGCAATGGAAATTCTTATCCCAATTGTGGTTGTAAATCAAGGACTATCTGTATTAGATCTGGCAGGAAAAGTATGCTTTGGGTCAATTGTCAATTAAAGAATGCCAACTGGTAGAAACCAGGAAGTGCACTTTTTTGGTTTTGATTTTGGAGCCTACCCTCTGGCACCCCTAACCACCTGAGACAGATTGAACCCTTCAAGAAAATGACGAAGACCTGGTTGCTTACTCAGGCATGGGAATCAGGAAGTTGGTGAAGCCCTGGTGGTTTGATTGTCAACTGTACCATGAACTTGGCTGAAGCCATCTTGCTCATTCTAGGTTGCCACAAGAAAGGGAGGGGATGCGGGAGCATTTTTGCTAGTCTAAACAATGCTGGGTCCCGTGGGAACCAAGGTCATTCTATCAGTTAGCTTAGAGGGTAAGGTGTTTTGTGAGAAAGTCCACCAAATTATTTTATTGGGAACATAGCCGATTGCATAGCCCTGGGGTGGGAAATTTGACTTTGTAATAGTGTAACTCTTTGGAGGAAATTTCAGACTTGGTTTCACTTTTGACGGTGCTGATATTTTGTAACCAATAAACATGTTCTTTGAGGAAACCTCTTGCCTCAGAGTTCTGATTTTGTTGGTCTTAGCATCGGAACCATGACATTGACATTGTTTCGTGTTATTTTTTTTATTCTGGACAGCTCTTTTTTAAAGAATTGTATGTTTTAATGGTTGTTTATATTGTGTTTTTTTAGGTTACTTTGACCATAAGATCAATTGTATAAATCTACACCCAAAATACTCATGACCTATGGTAGGAGGAAATTGAGAAGTGAGCATTTTCTGCAGGAGTTCCCTTTCCATGGGACAGCTGTAACCAGATACAAGATTGGTGCCTTTATCCTGACATCTAGAAAGCCATGGTTGTTCCAATGGGCAAATGAGATAATAGCACGAGTAGTAAGTGCAGAATGCTGTTAGTATAATATAAAATGTGATGATGGATAGGCTACGTAGCTGTTTTACCATGCTATTGCTATATAGCATGTTAGAGATAGACTTCTATTCATTTAGACAGTGTTTGAAGATATTGCTGCACATCGCTTAGAACTGTACAACTGCAGCAGCTTAAAATCAGTCAAAATAAGAAATATAGTACATCTACGAAAGTCAGAAGGTTGATAGAGTAGCAAGTAATCTTTAAGGCCAACTAGCCCAGCAATCCTCTGTAATATTTATCCAAACTCCACCTGAATAGAAGAACCTGAGATATAACCCAGTTGAACTGCTCTTTTGGGCCCTTTATATTGTGGTAACAATTCAGAAAAGTCCTACTGTAATCTCTTACAGACTTCTCAGTTTGCCAGTCCTCCATTTGTCCTGGATGTCCTTCTTTAAACCTGTTCTACATTTTCTGAATCGTCTTTAAAGTGAATAGGACAGAATCAGATGTCTTAGAGCTGGAATTAGAGTGGAATTACTACTTCACATATTAAAGGTACCATGTAAAGTATGCAGCCTGTGATTTGGAAAGTAATACATAGTCATCAGGACAGGAAACCTCACCAATAACTGCGTCCTCCAAATCATACCTGATGGCAGTGAATTTGATCACTTAACTATGATGTAGTTAAGCACTGTAGCGTTCCAAAGTACTGTAAAATAGCATTTCTTTTTATAAGTCTTAAACCTACCTAGATTTAGACTTTACAGTGACTTCCCTTTAATATTTTGCGAGAGGGGGGAAAAAACCTGATCCCTATTATGCCTCTTTCTTAGCTATCTTTCCAGTAGGCCACCTGTAGTCACCCAAACAGAGAGATTGGGGCATTGGTGTATTTTATTTTATTATTCTATTCTATTTTATTTAATTTATTTTATTTTATTTTATTTATTTTATTTTATTATTTTATTTTATTATTTATTTTGTTATTGTTTTATTTTATATTTTATTTTATTTTATATTTTATTTTATTATTTATTAAATTTATTTGCTACCCATCTTTATCACAAGGTGACTCTGGGCAATTTACAGTGCTAAAAAGAATAAAACAATGCAAAGATATGTATACCTTAAGAGTAGGACACAATAAAAATACAAAGTATATAAAGTACACTTTATAAAATATATAGCTTTAATCAATCGATCAGAGTTAAAGACCTACCCATATATCAAAGCTTATCCATTTTATTTCCATCATATCCCTTTTCCAGTCATATTCAAAATTTTGTAACATTTCTTCGTGCAAACAGAACCACCATGCCTTCCACCCACCAGTACCACCATGAGTAGCTTTAACATTCTGAAAAAGAAACAGGATCTACTTAGCTTTCACAATAGAGACATTTCACAGGGCTGTTGTTTGGGAGATAAAATTAAGGAAAACATCATATAAGCCACCTTGAATTCTTACAGAAAAAGGTCAGATAAAAATTGCAAGGACTAATCCAATCATCTAAAGGAAGAATTGCAACTAATCAATTAATAACAAATTTGATAAAGCATGATGATGAATTCCACTTGTATCCTGCCTTTCTCCCTGGATGATTCTCAGACTGGCTGGCAGTAAAAAGTTCAAGCACAACCCACAAAATACATGGATTCCAAAGAAATAAGATTACAAACCTAATCCAAAAAGAAACCCCCACTAAAATCCAAGACAGAGAACAAGAAAACGGCAAAGCCCTCTTCCCATACATAAAAGGCACCACAGACAGAATCAGCAAGATCCTCCATAAACACAACATCAAAACAGCATTCTGCACAAACAGAAAAATATCCACCATCCTAAGAAACCCCAAAGACAATATTGAGTTAGAAAATCAAGGAGTATATGAAATCCCATGCACCGCTTGTCCCAACACATACATCGGACAAACCAACAGAAGAATAAGTGCACGCATTGAAGAACATAAGAACTCAGTCAAAAAAGAGGAACCAACATCTTCCCTGGTCCAACACCTTAAAGCCACAGGACATGAAATTGACTTTAAAAATACCAGAACCATTGCCAAAAGTGAACATTTTAATAACAGAATAATCAGAGAAGCCATCGAGATAGAAAAACGCCCACACAGCATGAACAAGCGAGATGATACCTCCCGCCTACCAGCCATTTGGAAACCCGCCCTTATTGACAAACGACTCCCTAACACAAAAAATGATACCAGACCCACACTCACAAAACCACACAGGATGTCACCACCACACATCCACGCAAAAAGAAAACCCAAAGCCACACCGATGATGAGGCACGACCACAAACCAGAAGCCAGACCACAGCTGCATCATTAGCCACTTTAAACCCCTCCAATCCATACATGAAGCAAACTGACACCCACCATGAAGATGAGGCACGACCACGAACGCGAAGCCAAAAAATAGCAAGGCAGCCCACCATCTTAAACGCACCTGCAACTCAGACTAACCTGAGCACAACAAAGCCCCCACCCAAACAGAACACTCCCCCATCCAATCAGAGCACAGCCAACCCCCCATCCAATCAGAGCACAGCCAACCCTCCATCCAATCAGAGCACAGCCAAACCCCTAACCAATCAGAACACACCTCCACCCAATCAGAACACAGCCAAGCTCCCATCCAATCAGTTCATACCCCCACTGGCAGTTAAAAGGAAGAAACAGCTAAGACCACACATTGCTCCTCGAAGCACAAAGCTGAAAACACCAGCCTGAAGATGACGAATGGGACTTCGTCGAAACGTCGCCAAGACACTTCCAATTTTACGTGGGAGAAAACCCGAATAACCAAAGACCTACATATATATATATATAATATAGGGAGGTTTTATAATGCTAGTTTTGCCACAGCTAAAAATATCGGACACTAATTTTGTACACGTTGCTAATTTATTCCTACCAGAAGCTAAAGTGAAATTTATCAGAAAACTCCCTAACCATTCCACTTCTTAGGGGAAAAAAAAGAGAATTAAAAGATAATCCATATTTGAGTACAGAGAGAAAGGTGGGCTAATACAGCCTCTTACTTCAGAGACATTTCTTAGGGGGGGGCAGGTGTTGAGAAAATATTCCCTCTGGGGAAAAATCAAAGAAACTAATTACAAGTTTGATCTCCAAACAATGACTGTGGGTTAATAAACATGCACACACCAAATAGACCGTTTTGGATCCTCTGGGGAATCCTGCCTCATGAAGAAGGATTGAAAATAGATCTGAAGCACTTCTGAGCAAGGGAATACCTGGAATAATGACAGTGATTGGCAAGAAACACCACAAATCCAGGTTTTGTGGGTGGGGATGGTTTGAGAACATGCTTTGCCGCAATGAGCTCTCCTGGGCTAGGAATAGAAAAGCAAGGAAAAGCAGCAGAAAGATGTGGTGGAGGAAGGGGAAGAGCAGGAGTTTATAGAAAATGTGGATATATTGGCGGTTCCCCAAGAATTCAGCAATAGAGGACAATGAAATTACTATACATGATTTTCCTCTCCTTTTCTATAAATTATGGGAGTGGCACTGTGGTGGCTCACGTGGTTAGGATGCTGAGTCAGAAGACCATTGAGAGATTGACAGCTTGGAAGTTAGAAACCCTAGAGTGAGCTATATGATGGAATGAGCTCCTGTCCATTTGCCTCAGCTCCTGCCAAACTAGTATTTTAAAAGCAGGCAAATGCAAATAGATAAATAGGTACCACTTCATTGAGAAAATACCAGGGACATGAAAGGAGCCCTCTTGGGCACCACCTGGGCAACGGTGATGTCACTGGCTAATCCTTTCAATCCAAAAGTGCCTTGCTGGTGCTTCCAACACAAATGAAGTAGTAGTAAGGGAGTGATCACACAAGCTAAGAAATTTGCCAGTTTCAAGGAGGATATCCTGTTAGGGAAAGCCACTTTAAGATGATTCACAAACAGTTTGTTGTTGTTGTTCAGTTGGTAAGTCATGTCTGACTCTTTGCGACTCCAGGGACCATGGCACACCAAGCCTCCCTGTCTCTCCACTGTCTCCCAGAGTTTGCCCAAATTCATGTTCATTGCAGGAATTCACAAACTGTAGGGTTTGCTAACAGCTCCATTTCTTTGGCTCTCAAAACACAATCATTGCATTCATTCTGTGATTTACATTTTTAATTGGGATTGGAAAAAAAATGAGTTTCTTATTCCCTTAATTGAAGATTCATCTTCTGTAACTTCAGGATGATATAAGGCAACAGTCCAAAGAAAAAAATATAGAGTAGAGTAGAGTGGAATATAGAGTAGATTAGAGTAGAGTAGAGTAGAGTAGAGTAGAGTAGAGTAGAGCAGAGCAGAGTAGAGTAGAGTAGAGTAAGAACAGAACAGAACAGAGTAGAATAGAATAGAATAAGAACAGAACAGAATAGAGTAGAGTAGAATAAGAACAGAACAGAGTCGAGTCGAGTTGAGTCAAGTAGAATAGAGTAGAGTAGAGTAGAGTAGAATAAGAACAGAACAGGACCGGATCGGACCGGACCGGACCGGACAGGACAGGACAGGATAGGATAGGATAACAGAGTTGGAAAGAACTTTGGAGGTCTTCTAGTCCAACACCTGCTCAGACAGGAAACCCTGTACCATTTCATACAAATAGTTGTCCAGTCTCTTCTTAAAAACTTCCAGTGTTGGAACATCCACAACTTCTGGAGGCAGGTTGTTCCACTGATTAATTGTTCTAACTGTCAGAAAATTTCTCCTTAGTTCTAGGTTGCTTCTCTCTTTGATGAGTTTCCATCCATTGCTTTTTGTCCTGCCTTCAGGTGCTTTGGAGAATAGCTTGACTCCCTCTTCTTTGTGGCAACCCCTTAGATATTGGAAGACTGCTATCATGTCACCCTAGTCCTTCTCTTCATTAAACTAGACATACTCAATTCCAGCAACTGTTCCTTATATGTTTTAGCCTCCAGTTGCCTGAAACATTTTAAAGAGGAAAATGGAGGAGGATGACTATGAAAAGTGGTCTTATCTACCTTGTGGTCTGCTGAACCACCTACTTAACATTTATGATACCACTTTGGGAGCTGCAGAGCTGAGAAAAATCAGGTCATGCAGCTGAAAATGCCATGTTTCCAGCAGCCTGGATATATAGTACTTTCAAGAATACTGGGGGGGGGGGGAAGGAAGTCACAAGGGTTTTAAAAATGTTGCTTCCCTGTGGATTAATGGGGAAATGTTTTTTTAAAAAAGGAGGCTAAGCCTTAGAAGTATTTTGCTTGCATCCCATATCATACTGTAGCACACAGAATATAAAGCAACATTTTTTCACACTAGAAGAAAAGTTTTGTTTATATGGGGCAGAGATTATTGAACTATTTGAATCTGCTCAAATGATGGGCTTTGGCCCAAGGAAGCCAGTTGCTTCAGCTTGATCTGAATTTCCCTTTGGTTCCATATTTATAGGTATTCTTAGGGCATAGAAGATGTATACTCCATAAACAGGTGATCCTTGACTTACAACCATTTGTTTAGTGACCGTTTGAAGTCACAATGACATTGGAGAAAGTAACTTATGTGAACAGTTTTCATATTATAACTGTTGCAACATCCCCACGGTCACATGATCAAAATTCAGATGCTTGGCAACTGGCTCAGATTTACCATAGTTGAAGTGTCCAGGGGTCATGTGATCACCTTTTGCGACCTTCTTGACAAAGTCAACGGGGAAACCAGATTCATTTAACAACTGTGGCAAAGAAAGGTCATAAAATGGAGCAAAATTCACTTAACAACTGTTTTGCTCAGCCACAGAAATTTTGGGCTCAATTGTGGTCATAAGTCGAGGACCACTTGTATAGAAAGCATTGTGAGTTGCTCAGCTTTGCAGCACAGCAACTTTAATCAGCCCATCTGCAGTGAGGAAAGAGCCCCATGCTTTCATTGAATCTACCACATGAGCAAACAGTTTATCATACCTTGTTCCGAGCACTGGTAATCCAATTTCTGATGTTTTTCATTATGCATAAATGTATTTTTCTGTGTTTATATATTTGAGAAGATAGAGCGTATAGACGAGCGGGAAGAGAATTGATAAAGATGTTTAAACAACGATTGTTTTGTTTGTGTATGATTCGTCAGTTTTTATAGCAACGTTATAGAAATAGGACAAGGAAACTAAAATCTGATTAAGCCTAAACCCTGGGCCATTATGTGATTATTACAAGCCTCGGCACAGTAGGGGTTATGTTGTTATGATAGAAGGGATTTCCAGGATAATTAAATCAAATTGGGAGCTTTGGAGAAACCAGGACCAAACATTACAATGGCTTTCCTGTAAATACCAAGAGCTCCAGCTTCCAGTTAATGCACTTATCCAGTTTTTAAAGGGCCCTTTAAGCAAAGCTCACCATTTCTCCCTTCCCCATCAAGATTGGGGTTCCTTGGCAAGTGTAAAATACAATTCAGAAATGAACATGATTTGGACAGTATGCCAAGAACAGACTAGTAATATTGCATTCAATTTTGGTTACCACAATATAAAAAAAATATGTTTAAAAATATGTGGAAAGAGTGCAGAAAAGAGCAACAAGGATGATTAGGGGTTGGACTAAGGTCCAAGGTCCTTTCCAACTCTGTTGGATAGTAGGTAGATAGTAGGCAGAACATCACAGTGTGGGTTCTATCCCTGCACACACAAAAGGCATCACAATGTTGTATCTGCTGTTTTGCACATGGTTGCACCTCCCTCCTACAGATATCCATAGGTGGTTTAGATAGAGAAAGTATATGTGGAAAGAAAAGAAGGATTGATATGGGGCAAGATTCAAGAGGACCCTCAAAAGGGTAAGTCCTTAAGTTTAGGGTTGCTTAATTGTGTACTGAACTCTACCATTGCCAGTCCAAAGCCTCTTGGAGGAGGGAGGCATCAGACTTGGAGGAGGGGAGGCATCAGAAATCGGCTGAGATTTCACTAACACAAAATTACACATCAAACCCAACACAATGCTTGAGATGCAGACATGCAAGATGCTGTAGACCGGATAAAGTGATGGGCAACATGTTAAACTCTGGACCCTGTGATATGGTGGGAATAACATGCAGAACAAGAAGAATTGTTCACATTAAGATTCTAGTAAAATCTCACAAGTGCAACCAAACGTCTGTCCTTGATTGTATTGTCTGGCCTATCCTCCCCCTTCCCTAAGTCTCCTACCTACCTCAAGAGCTGTCCTGAATTGCCCAGCTGCCATGGCGTACTTCTTCTGTCTGTAGCAGGTGCTTGCATCTTTCAAGGATACCTGAAGCCACTTATCCATCTGGGGCTGAAGACCTTGGCTATCTGTGCCTCCAACATCTGAGGGCTTGGGTTGTGCGCCACTGGGACGCTGAGGTTCTAGGAACTCATAGGAAACGTTCTCTTCATCCGTGTAAATCAACTTCATTTCTACTTCTAGAAGACTTTTCAGGGGGATATGGGACAGCAACATGGTTGCAACCAAGTTGTCTTGTTCCAGTAGGCGTGGATCTTTCCTCATCACTGGCTTCTCATCACCCTCCATCTTACGTTTAAGGCCCAGCCTCTCTAAATCATTAGATTGCTTCTCCTTGCTTCCTGTTTTTAGTTTCTCTATTGCATTTTCTGCCATCTCTGTTCCCAGAGGGAGTTTTACCATTTGCAAAGCTTCTAGACTATCATTCTGATGCTGGGTTGTTATTCTCAACTGCTGAATGACATACTCTTTTTGACAGGCTTCCTTCGTGATGTTCTCAAAGTGTGTGCTATTTGCTGACTCCATGACTCACAATCTACACACACAAATCCTGAGTGGGGAAAAGGAAGCGCAGAGATTTACCATTTGGAGTTTGGCAAACAAAACAGTGCAGAAGAAACATATTGTTCA